>NW_010324294.1:44347-64182 GCF_000700745.2 Antrostomus carolinensis
CCCCCCCCCCCCCCCAAATTTGTGGAATTTTGGGTCTCTCAGATTTGCTCATGGACAGTTTTATACCATTATTTGACAGTCACCCAAACTGTAATTGTCATGGTATTGTTTGTATTTGCTGGTAAATCCAGTGCTCAGACATCTCCCTTACAGGCTTTTTTGCCCATAAGCATTTGAAATTCACTCTCTGCAAACATGATAGTGACCAGAATTTGTGGTATAAGTGCTTGTGTAAAATGGATGTGAGCATAGCTGGTGCAGATTCACCTAAACTGGGTAAAGCATGAAGTAAACATGGTGAAAATTCTTAACAATATTGTGATTTTTTTTTTGAGAAAATTATATAAAAATCTTTAAAGTTGGAATAATTTTAAATTTGATCAAGTAGCTGTTGATACAGGTTTCTTACAGTGGCTTAAACTTTAAGATAAAGCTTCTTTCCAGAAGGTAAAAATAATTCCTTTTTGTAATGACTGACTTTGGTGACATACCGGGACTTCTCTGCCCAGATGGCAAATTTGGGTTTGTCTGACAGAAATCCTGAGATCAGTGAAGCAGTGGTCATTTGTTTCTTGAATTCTTCAGCAGAAATTTGATTTAGGCATCCAAGTTCTCTATGTGAACCGAAGTGGTGGAGGGGAAGGCACAATGTAAACCATTAGTTTCTGAAACTGGGAACAAATCCTTTTCTTAAGTAGAAACGAGGGTGGGAATGGAAAAGCTTTGTAGTGAAGCAGGATATGTTCTGGGCAGAGACTTCTGGATCCAAAAGAGAATATTTACCTTCTCACCATTTTCCTTTCTGATGGTTATTTTGTAACTTGGGGAAAAACATGGGAAGGGGTGCAGTTGGAGACGGAGTGGGAAATCTCTAAGGAGGCTTTATCTATTAAGGGAAATGGGAGATGGTTTGGACTGGGAAGCTGCAGAGTGCTGTGATGCCTGGTGTTTGACTGTAAGTAACTGCTGCTGGCACAGCGGGGGTTTATTTTGGCCCAGACCTGCCCTGGGAACAGCAGAGAAGCTAAGGCTGTTGGAATTCTCTCCCTTTACGATTCACTCAGCAACTTGGCTTCAAAAGAGTATTTAAAAAAAAAAAAAGGCCAGGAAATGTATCCAAATATTGAAGCCAAGGTTTGTATGTGAAACTGTGAGGAGGAGATTAAAGACCCAACAACCCTGATCTCCCTGACTAGAAAATTTAAAGGGGACTGGAAGTAAAGGGCTTGTGTGCAGATGGAGGGAGATGAACATTTGGGGGTGGTGGCTTCTATTCTGAAGAGCTTGTGCAGCCCTGTGTGAAATGTGCCTGTGATCTCTGGAAAGGGAGTAACCTCCTTCCCCAGCAAACACACAAAATTGGCAATATCTGTGGCAGGGAGAGGAAAGGAGTGAGAGGCTGTAGGGAAGGAAGCAGCAAAAGCTGGTTTTGTTTGTGTGTTTCTAATCATGCAGATTTTTGTTGTTTCCATTAGAGCTGCTGCTCTCTCTCCCCAGGGCTGCCCTCTTGCTTCCCTTTCCAGAGGCTGAAATGTCCTTGGTCTTAATGTTCGTCTCACATGTGGGAGGTGAACTACAGTGTACTGAGACAGCAATGAATCTAGCGATGGCGTGAACAAAGCACGCTGTAGGATGAAAGTCACCCGGTGCATAATGATTACAACTGGTTCAGGTTAAAACATCAGGCTCAGGATTTTAAAATTTTATTTTTTATTTTTTATTTTTTTTAAATAGCTGCACAGCTGTTTAGGCAGTTCACATGGGACACAGTTGAGTCCATGTGAAAGGAATGTAAAATATAATTTTCAGTATGGGTATTATTTGTTACATGATGTATTTTTAGCCTAGAGGATAAATTATTTATCTTAAATACCTGTTTCAACATATAACCAACCAATTCACAAACCTGTGGCAAATGCTGGAACCTTTGTGTACAAACCAAACTGGATAGATTTTGTTACTGTCCTAATGGTTTGTGAAAGGGCAACGTAATAGCTTCCATCGAGGAACATTACTATAAACAGTATTATTTGTAATTCCAGACTTTCTTGCAAATACATTCTTCTTCTCTTTTTTCTTTCCTTTGTCCCAAGCGAGATCATCTGTTATGCCGGACCTGACAATATTTTTCTCCTCTTTTTTTTTTATGTAAACAGAACTGAACACAGAGGAGAAATTCTCTGCAGCCTTAAGATATCCAGTTTTTCACTTGACCTTTATAAAAAGTCAATTTGTGCTTTGTTTTGGTTTTTTTTTAACATGAAATCTAAAATGCCCTCCAGTCACTTCCTCGCAGTATTCGTTTTTGACCATAAGCAAAGCAATTCTGTGTTTGCTCTTTTCAGGAGCTACTAATGCTCAGGAGACAGGGGATTCATTTCTGCTTTTTGTTTATACCGGAGAGTTCAGGTTGCAAAGACCCAGTGTCACCACCGTAATGTCATTCATTTTGCAGTTAACTGTGTATTGCAAAATGTCAGCACGAGCTCAGTTTGAGAGAGAGAGAACGGATAACTGTAGATTGAGCAGGGACTGAAACCCCCAAATTCTGATCTTTGCATCTGTTGCTGACAAAAACAAGTTGGGCAAGCTACTGAGGCCAGAAGTGGCAGCTCGGTTAGGGTGACTCACACTTTGGAGATCCCCCACCAAGACACAACGAGTCTTTTTGGAAGAGGGAAATACCTGCATTTCCAGATGGTGGGTCACAGGAGCTGCTGCAGGTCTGCAGAACTCCTTTGGTATATGGGACAGGTTTAAGAGAAGTGTGAACAGAATGTCCTCTGAATTCATTTGCTTGTTTCACAAAACATCACAAGAGGGTTTTGTCGGAGCATTTTAAGTGTTCTGGCTCTAGAGGTTCAGTGGGAGGTTCATACCCAACGATTTTTTTATGCCTTTAAAAATGTCTTTCTAAGTAAATCTCATTAACTTCTCTAGCAGTCCGTCAGTGGCTTCCCAAGTCACGCGGTATGGAAAACCCTTTTAAAAGAGTGCTGCCCCACTGGGTCTCACTGGTAAGTACTCCAGTACTTTCCAGCTAGTACCAAGGCTTGAAGGCACATGTCCCTTGACCTCGTTCCTCATACCGCACCCAGAGTGCATATTTTTGGACACAAGTACACGTGCCTTATCATGCCGGCTCTTGCTTAAATATTCACATGAAACTCAACTGTTTCCGAAGAAGATGCTGCAGTTTATAAATGTTGGTGAAGAACCGGAGATTCCTGTCAATATCAGGCAACCAGTTTATTGCTGAGTTAAATTTAAATACAATTACATTGGTAGTGTATGGCATGGGGTTGAAAACCACATTGCGGTGTGGTTGATCATATCAGTGGCATTTCTTATCTGGCTGAACCGATGTTTGTAATTTACATGCTTCTTGGATGCCTTAGAAGGGCTGGAAGATTAGCAGAACTACATGAATTGAACATTATCTTGTACAGACTTTTTTCACATAAGCATGATTTAATAAAAGATTACATTTTGGGAAATGCAAATATTCTATAGTATCTCCTAATTGTCTCGTATTCTGAAATGGAGTTAACACAAAAAATCAGCCATATAGAATAAATTTAGTATCTCCTCTTTTCAAACTTTCTAATCTGTGGTAATTAAGGTATTTTATGTATTTTGAGGCATTTAAATTAGGACCTCAAAATGCTTTATGAACACAGATTTGTTAAGTCTCCCAAGACTCAGTGGAAGAAAGTGTTATAGCACTGGAAGTCTGCAGTATGGTTGGAAGGAGAAAAAACCCGAGGCCTCTGGATTCTGTGAATCCTTTACTTTAGCCACAAGATCTTCCTTTCACATCTGCGACTCAAAAAAAAAAAGAAGTGATTTTTCTTCATTGTAATGAGATGTAGTAATTAGAATATGGAAACAATCTGTGGGCTCTGAAACTGTACAGATGTCACTACTGCATTTTATAGTCACTTGGGGCTTTGTGGTTAACTGGAGATAGAATTCGAACTGTCCCGTTCCAAAGGCAAAAGCTCTTCACATTTAGGCTAAAAAAAGACTCTGCACTGGCTCTTTGCTATAAAGGGCTTATGATGTTCACATGTGATAAGATACCGTTGTGACCGCTTAAAACAATAGCAGGTCATTTATGTGTACACGTGAAGGATACAGCAATAAGAGTTCCTGGACAGTTTTTAATAGCTCTTGATGTCTGATTTATTAATCAGTCAATTCATTTAATGCAGCTTTGTGTGCAGAGTGATATGGCTCTATGTTGTATAATTTATTTCCCTTGCACAAAAGACTCATTGTCCTGCTTTGCCAATGAGACTTGGTAAATGTGTGTGTTGCTCAAGCAACTTTTTTTTTGTTTTGTTTTTAATTTCTGCTTTGGTTCCTGTTTTTAGCCATCTGCTTGACATTACTGCTTGCCTTTTGTGCCTACAGAACTTCCCAAGCCATTGCAAACTGTGCTTTCCAACTCTTTTCCTCTGTCAACCTCTTCGTTCCAATGTCACCCACCCATGGTGCCAGGGAATAATAATGCGCAGAGGTGTTAAAAAGTATCTTCATTTACATGCTTTCAAAAATGCCTGTGTGTTTGGTTATAAGGATGTTATCTAAAAATTCATCAGCCCTGGAAACAAGTATTTTAGAAATTGGTTGACTCTGTGGTGTTGGTGATGATGGGTGTAGACCAGGAGAACATTATGCTCCTGTATTTTTATAAAAAAGAAATTATCACTGAAAGACGACCTTTGCTACCAGATCTGGAAAGAAGAGCGAGTTACCTGTTTTTTTTTTATTAGGGTGGGTGATGGATTCAATCTTTCTAGCCTTGTCCACATAGAAACTTCTATTGACATACCTACCCACAGAGATGCAGTTCTCATGCTCTAGCTATCCCAGAATATCTTACCATATGGATATGCTTATTCCAATTTATAAACATTCACCCAGGGAGTTCTATTATTGCAGCAGTAAGTCTGTGTCGTACATATCCTTGAGGATATTGGGTCTTTAAGTGCTGAAAGCTTTAAGAAACAGAGGTGGCCAGTGAGGGGAAATAAGATAGAAAAATTCTGTTCCTCTAAGGAAAATTGGACTCCTGTATTTGACCTTGCTTAAGCTAAGGAGTAACTGGAGTGTTACCTCCCCATCTTAAGACAACCATATCTTGGCTATGTCTTTTTTTTTTTCCCTCTGAAAGTCTATTATTTGGATGGTATTTGAGGATTTTATCCATTTGCCTAGATTTTGAGCAGTCCAGCAGCCTGGTTAGAACAGTGGGTTCTGCTGCAAAATTGCTACAGAGATGATCTTACACTTCCCAGATCTGTTAAGCTCACTGTGCATGTGCTACAGAGCACACAAGCTTGTTATTTTTACTCAGGATTTCCCCAAAGTAAATATGGCTTCCTACCGTCTTTTGAACTCAGATGAACTTTGCTGATGCCCAGAGGCTGCAGCCACAATTAAAACCAAGTTTTGTTGTTCGTAGTTGGAAGAAGCAGCAGCTCTGAGTTTTTCAATCGTTATGTGAGGAGGAAGTTTTGCTCAGCTGGAACCAGTGGCCAAAAGGAAGTGCTTTGTGACTACTTTGTTTCTCCTTTCTCAGGAATTATGCTTTTCCCTGGACTTGTCAGCAGTGGGCCAGTTGGTTTACAGCATCCATATCCAGCCCTCGAGGGTTAGAGCAATAGACCTTTAAACCTGACGTTGATGCAAGAGTGTCTGCTATCCATCCTGCACAGCGGACCTGTGGAACTAGGGGAAGGGAAAGGGAAAGGGAAAGGGAAAGGGAAGGGAAAGGAAAGGGAAAGGAAAGGGAAAGGAAAGGGAAAGGAAAGGAAAAGGGAAAGGAAAAAGGAAAGGAAAGGAAAGGAAAGGAAAGGAAAGGAAAGGAAAGGAAAGGAAAGGAAAGGAAAGGAAAGGAAAGGAAAGGAAAACAGTCTTCTGGCAGTTTTTTTCCCCCACTCTATATTTGAAGTAACAACTGTTTTTCAAACTGTTCCTAGAGTCTGGAATAGGATAAATCCTCGGAGAGGAGGGTTAGTGTACAGAACACAGGTGAGGTGTCTAAGGTTGAATGGAAAATACGATATGTTGTCTGTTTTTTACAGTTTATCAAGCTACCATTTTATATGTGTACTTTATAAAATACCATTGTATTTATTGTTAGCTGTTGTGTATATAAGTGCTGCTCATTTTATATAGCTCAGCAAAGGCCTGCTGCAGTTCTTAAAATAGCCAGGCATATTCTTGCTCCTAAGAGTTCACTATTTCTAACTACAAAATAAGTTTTACTTACTTCCTATATCTCTGTTGTGGCTTCTTAGTCATTTTAGTCTGCCTCTGTTCCTTCTTTTTGGATGGATTCCAGACAATAAAACCAGAGCAGCTCAAGAAAGGCTGGGTATCATTTCTGTGTAACAGCCTGAAATGTTTCTACTGCTGGCCTTATATGGGGATGATCAAAAGGGAAATCCCTCCCTGTAGAAACCTTCAGGTGGGAACTTGTGAAGAGAAGGAAGACATCACATAATGCTTTTTTGCATAGACTTTACTGTGCCAAGAACATTACAAATAAAATATACCTGTCAGCAGGTAATATGTCAGCAAAACCACTTCCATCTGAGATCATTCTAGGAAGCTTCTGGTTCCTCCAGCTTCAATAGGGCATCGGCCTTTTCCCAACACAGCCTCTTTGGGGAGAGAAATGTTCATGTCTGCGTCAGTCCTCATTGTCTTTTTGAAACAACCTCAGCATCAGTGTAATAGATAGTTCAAGTATTACTCAAACTGCCTGATTTCAAAGATAATTCTGTCACTGTAGAGTCTCCTCCAAATCTGAAGTACTTTCTGTTTCCAATTGTTTGTAGAAGCGTACCGCCTTTTAATAGAAAGAGTTTTCATATCCACTTCTAGTAAAGATCAGGGATGGCTAACCAGCAAGGAGAAAGGAGGAGATGATCTGTTCATGGAGGGTGGACAATTTTGTTGTCTATTATCAAGGTACACTGACATAATTTTCAAAACAACAGCTTTCTGGTTTTAACAGCTGTAATCATCACCAGGAAAAGACGTGAAGAAGAGAGCCTCACTGCACCCTCTTGAAGCTATTTCTTTTCTTTTCCAAGCAGTCATCGAAAACTGAGATTACTCATGTTCTGGGAGAAAAATATTTCTCTTTTGCTCCGTTCTTTTCTGTAAGAGAAGACATGAACCCGTTCACATTCCTCTACATCTGTAACAACAATGAGGTTCCATAACCTTCATGAAATATCCTGAGTTTCTTAGCTAAAAAAGGTTAGGACATAGTTACAAAGCTTCATCATAATCTAGAGTATACTTCATTAAGGGGTTATTAATTGGATATTAATTGCCTATTGATACTGACAAATATTTTATAAGCAAGCTTCTTTTCTGTCTGAAGTTAAATCGGCGGTGCATTTGCAGAGACCACTAACTATTAGAGCTAATACCTGTGTGGCCAGTAGTACAGAGAATATTCTGCTATTGTGTTACAGCAGAGAGACATCATTTGAGGGCATTTATGTACAATAATTGTCATTTTTGATCAGGCAAGGCAAAGATGGACAGCACGGTGGTAGGCTGCAAAGTGCCAAGGAGGTGACAGTGAGCTGGAGGCTCTCTCTCAATACAAATTTGGGGGACCAGTCCAAGTGGCACGGGCTGGCAACATGTCGGGTAATTGCAGATTGATTTGCCTCTGAATCTGGGAGAACCCTTAGAGGGAAAGTAGTTTAATTTAAAGAAAGCTATTGGTAATACACAGAATTGGGTTTTAATGGGGTTCATACAGATAGAACAGAAATTAAATTTGAGTCTAATTGGCATACACAAGATGGAAAGAGAAGTGGGAAGCACACAGCAGCAATGGCTGTCTTGAGCTGAGAGGCTCAGCAAGCCGTGCTTAGGCAGCCAGTCTCCATTAAGATCCTGTCCATAATGCATGAGGTTTGGAAACCCAGGGGGCTGTCCAACAAAAAGGAAAGGATTCTCCAAACTACCCTTCAGAAAGTGATGGGTTTGCTGTCCCAGAAGGGGCCCGTCTAGAGAGCACTTTTAGTAAGTAATGGTTCACTTTGGCAGCAGAGGTGATAGAGCACTAATGCACTACAAGCCAAGTGCTGGCTTCTCTTCCATTGCACTCAAATGCTCTGCTGTTCAATGATCACTGTGGAGAAACAAGGCTTTTTTATTTCATCGAGTTTGCTGTTATTTTTATTTTGAGCAGAATGCAGGAGGTAATCCCTGCCTGAAATTTGCTCTCAGGTTGGGAATACCCATGTCCTCCTGATTATTTAGTTAAATCCTCAAACCTTTAAGCATTAACTCTTTATTACTCTGGTGTGGATTTAAAAAACATTAGGTGTCTATGTCAATAATTCTGAGGTTTAGAAGAATTGACATTGAGAGTTTTGATTCAAACCATTAAAGTATGAGAACAGAGTGGCTAGCCTGAAAATGTGGATTTGGACTTCTCTTGAGACACTGTAATTTGGTCCTCACAACTTTCCCTGTCTTTTCAGCTGAAGTTACAGGCCAGACCTACTGTCAATCACTGCAGTGAAGTTTTCCTTTCTGATTTGTGGGGCCTATGGTATTATTGAGTGTTCCAGTTCTGTTTCACACCTACATCGGAAAAAATCCTTACATTGTGCGTTTCTGATTTCTTTTCAGCACAAATGCAGTACTGAAAAAGCAGAACTATTAACTGCAGTCTCTTCCTCATTAGAGTTAGTGCTGCTAGAATGAAGCTGCAACATGCAGTGATTGGAATGACTGAATAAATGGAGCTTGGAATGGAGAAGGTATTTCTCAGCTGTCCACGTTTTATCTTCTCTGTGGAATTTACACTGTACAGTAACATAGACCTGAGACTGGCCTCCCAGATCTTCACAAGGACTGTAGTGTATGACCTTTTCCATCACAGAGAAGAGAGAGGATCTGTCAGTCCATACATGTCCAATTTATTTGCAGCAAACTACAGAATTTTGGGGAATATAAAGCGTACACCCCAGACACCACAAAGTTTCCAACTACCTTTACACTTTGGCAGGCAGTGGAAGCTGAAACAGTGGGGATCAGAGTTACAGAGCCGTAAAGAGCTTCAGCTCCACTGAAATAAAACTCAGCAAAGTGTAATGGTGAGTTTGCTTCTCAGGCCTTAGAGGTGTCAATTCCTCCTTCTTTCCCAGTAAGGCCTCCTACATCCTGCATGGAATTCAATTTGATGAGAAGGGTTTGGAGAGATCTTCATGGTCTTGATGGAGTGTGCTCTAGGGTGAGACAAGGAGAGGATACCTGACTGTTCAGATTACTCGTGGAGATTTTTAACTCAATAACTTGAAGGAGACTCTGCAAATAGTGTTGGTCCTTTTTCTGAGGCAAAAGTAGAAATATAATTCTTTATCCAACTATAAAAGGGACCTGATGTTAGTCTTCAAGTACATAAAAGGCTGATGTAAAGAGGAAAGGAATCCATTTTTCTTCAATTCAGGTTGGATAGAACATGAGAAAACCATTTACAATTGGGCAAGGAGGCTTCAGATGAGATTTTAGGAAACCTTTTCTAATGATAATGGTAATAAAGGACTGGAATAGATTTCTTAGGGAAGCTGAAGGATTTTAGAAGCATTTGTATAAGCACAAATTGATTGTGCTGCAGAGCAGGGAGAAGGACTAGGTCACAAGGTTCTTCCAGGCTGTGGTTCCATAATTTTATACCTTCGGGTGAAGTCCTGGGCTTGTAGTGGATAATTTGTTCTGCCTACTTCTGTCCATCTACCTGGAGATGGAGCTACCATAGACCTGGAGAAGGCCAGGGAAGTTTATTCCTGTGTATCTGTCTTATTCTTGTGCACCTCTCCATTTAGACACAGAGTTCTTGCTCCAGCTTGGAATCCAGAGCGTGACTCAATGAGATGAAGATGACTGAAATTTAGAAAGGGCTGTTTCTAAACTGCTCAGATAACATGTTTGGCCTCTTCCCATATTGCCACATGCTTCTGTGGGGATCCTCTGAAGCCAAGGTTAATGCTGAGCAGGTCTTTCTCAACCTTTATGCCAATACATGGCATACTGAAGTAGTCGTCAGTGAAGTCCCATCTATTCGAACGTGTGAGGTTGCCAGTGTGTGCCCGGTAGTTCAAGTTGCACTCTATACAGCACTTGTTGGATGAAGCTAATATATAAAATAGTGGTGGATTTAATTGTACCTCCTTTTAGGTACTATTTATTTCTTAACATGTGGTTGTCAGTGTCATAAACCCTTGTGTCTGAAGAATATATCACCTACGGGTTTATGTTTAGCCCATAAAAATGACAGACTCTTTCTACCTGTTGACATGCCTGTGGAGTCCTGTGTGACACTTGGTTAATCTGAGAGGTAGTCTAATATTTTTTTGCCTCAAGGGGGCTTCATTTAATATATTAAAGGAAAAGCTCGGCAATTTTTGGTAGTTGCAGTTCTCTCTCTAATGACTTTCTCAGCTGTGCTGTGCACTTTTTGCAGAGATTGTGTTACTTCCACTTCACAAGAACAGAAGGTCACCTTTGTAGAAGCAGCCACTGCAGTTGGTGGACACTGACCTGCCAGGTGACGTTAATATTAGGGAAGTTAGTAACATTGCTAAACCATACTTCTACTGCATCCATGTCTCTCTTATAAAGCCACTCAAACCAGAGATCAACAACACAGACCATTTTCAGAACGTTCCTATATGTAGAAGTTCACTGAACATGGATGTCTTTCAGATCACAGAATCACAGAATGTTGGGGATTGGAAGGGACCTCGAAAGATCATCCAGTCCAACCCCCCTGCCGGAGCAGGAACCTAAATGAGATCACACAGGAAGGCGTCCAGGTGGGTTTTGAATGTCTCCAGAGAAGGAGACTCCACACCCTCCCTGGGCAGCATGTCCCAGGGCTCTGTCACCCTCACTGGAAAGAAGTTCCTTCTGAAATTTAAGCGGAACCTTCTGTGATCATCACTGAGAAACCTGAAGTCAAATTAAGTTTGTTTTCTCCAAGTCCAAAATACTTTCTAGACTCCCAGAAAAGCATCAGAAGTCCTGAGGAAAGCTGACTTCTGATGGCATCTGTTAAGGAGCTGAAAAAAACCAACCCAATTTTAATTTTAAAAGACTCCTTTAAAATAATTCCGTTTTAATTTTCTGTCTCTCTGCAGTCTTTCAGTAATGCTTCATGCCAGCCTTAAAAACGTGTATGTGTCAGGCCTGGATTTTGCTTTGCTCTGAACAGAATGCATTAGGTCTGTTTGTCATTATCATAACCTTTGTCTCTAGACATCTCGATGGCACTTGGGCTGTGTAGCTCCTGGAAGCTTTTCTGTCATTATTGATGGTTGGAGCTGGCGGTGACCATTCTTTCAATGTGACATAACACTTTTTACTTTTACCATCTCTGCATACTGCCATTTGGAAACAGACCACCCAGGAGGAACAGAGGTGAGTTTTAAGTGATGAGAAGGTGTTAATTGATTCTTTTTAAGCTTGCTTTTCTCTCTTTCATCCACCAGGTTGTCTGTAGCTTTTGCCATAGATACTGAGAGAACATTGTAACAGGTTTGTATTCAGATCTCTTGATCCAAAGTCTTTTATTTTGGTGTTGCTGATACTGACCTGACAAACTCTGAGGAGGGCTGTCGGTGTCTTCACAGGATTAGGAAGGTTTCAATAGAAGGTGATCTACTGTGAGATGGAAGGTCAGTGATTCTTGCATAGTCGTGTCAGCAGATTCCCAGCCTCCTGTCCAGGTAGCCCTGGAGGAATTGGTCTCACTGTTGGAGATGGCAGTTCTATGGAGGATCATGAAGAACAACAGAAATAAAACCAGACTCTTCTTTAGGGTGAGTACAGGATCCTTTGATCACTCCAGACATGATTTTGTAGGAAACCCAGTGTTCAGCTTGTTTTGAAAGCAGAGAGATACTTGTCAGCAATTATTGCTGAACTAGGGAGAGTACAGTTAAGACAGATAAACTTGTCAGCTGTGTCAACTGTGGTGACGGAAGAGCAGAAGGGCCAGCTGTAAGGTTGAAAAAGACCTTTGTATTTTAGATGCAGATAGTGAGGTTGTTCTTGCATAATGCTGCGAAATGGTTGAGAGTATCCTTGGTTTTATATGCACTAATTCCTCAATTATTATAGAAAAAAGAGCCATGAATGATGGGCTCAGAGGGTTATATTATCACTAGAAATGATGTTTGCTGATGGCAGAATTTTTTTGTAGGCCTGCATGACTGTATCTTTCAATTTGAGCTCCTCTTGCTTTTCAGGGGCTTAATTGGTCTCCTCCGTTTACACATTATTGCTTCGCTCATCATCCACATTTCGTACGTATCTCTTTAAAATTGTAACTGTTGCTGATTTTCTCCAAAGGATCTTCATAGTCTTGGCAGAGAGCTATGTCAAGTGTGCTATTCTTCTTGTAAAAGTCTGATGGTGTAAGATTCTCACTGTGATACCAAACTTGAGACCAGTAATGAACACGTTGACATGTTGACTGTTGGGCTGCCAGACTTTGGCTGTCTACACGGCTGGATAGAACCCCTGAAGGGTGATTTGGAAGGACCAGGGAGACTAAAACCTTCAAACTTGCAAAATGCATAAACACAGTGTATCCAGAACTGGTTTTATGTGTCAGGAACTTCCTTTCAATGCTACTATTATTTTTATATAAAAGAGTAAACACATTTTGGTTTTGTAGGACCTAAACAAAATAGTATCTTCTGCTCTGATGCCTGAGAGCCAGCAGAGGGAGTGAAAGTTAACTGCTAAACCACCTTGGGCAATGCTGAACTGAGACATGGAGGAAAAAACCTTGTGCACGAAAAAAACTGCACATCATATTCCTTTCAAGTCCCATTAGAAACGAAGACTAAATAATCAGTCTGCCAAACAGAAAATTATGATAGTAGTAACAAAAAAACATTTTAATTCCACGCTTCTAAGTGGATATTAGCAACAATAACATTAAACAAAATGAAACCATAAAAAAGTACTCAAGAGTGTCATGTTCATAGTCAGCAGATAGAACCTGATGAGACTTCTGATACGTTCTCTCCATTATAGATGCTCATGTGAAGGAAGTGAAAAATCTCTGTGTTGCCCTTGGCTTGTTCAGGCTGTTGTGTTTATTTCTATAATATGACTCTCTCGCTCCCCCTGTCAATAACTTACGGGTTTCAAACACTGTTTTGCTCAGTCACAGTGAAAGATGTTTAATGCATCTTCATTAATATACATGAAATGCTGTTACTGTTTTCTGCTGAGAAGGTAACTGTGGCTTTTCCATCTCGGGTCTCAGCTGTGTGTGCGAGAGTGAGAGAGACAGAAAGGGAGAGGGGAAGGGGAAGTGGAAGTGGAAAAGAGAGTTGGTTTGTGTACACATGTAGGTAGTTTAAAAAAAAAATAAATCTTTTTTGTTCTTGTGGAATATATATTATCTGTCAAGAAGACACTCAAAGCAGACTCACATCAAGCAGGGTGAGAGGGGGAGCTTTTTTTTTTTTTCGAATTATTAAATATTGAGGCCTATCAGCCAGTTTTTAATCAATTTGGTGTATGTTATGTTGGTATGTATGTGATGTTCTGGCTTCTTAATTGGAATTTCATATTATAGAAAATCAGATGTCTTCTACAGACACTGAACTGGACTAGTGGCTGTTTTTTCCTCGCTCTGTTTGCATGACACAGATCACACTAGTATAGAAATCAGTGAGCGGGGTTCCTAAGTATCAGCATATCAGAAATGATAATAAAGGAATAACAAAAATAATAGGACATGCACATGTATTATTAATCAATCATGAAAGTAATTACAGTTCATCAGCTTCTTGGCCAGTCTGGACCATTTCTTATGTTAATAAATTGAAATATTTTTGCTATAAAAATAAATCCTAGTGTTTTCACTTCTCAAAACCAGAAGATGAGTATGCTAACAAGTTCACTTTGAAATTATAGTGATGTGGTAAGGATAAAATATCTAACAAAAACATCTTTTTCAGTGGTACAGAGTCAGGTACATTAACTTCTTCTGGAAAAGATTGTATTCTTTTTAATTTGTTCCAGTCAGATCCTGTCTAGCGATTTCCTACCTAAAAAGTGTGCATTGTAGAATGTATAGATGTTGTAGTATAAGAAAAATTTTTACAAAGTAGGGGAAATTCATACCAGCATCAACTCAAAGGATGAAATATCTGGAGGTTTGATTCATGAAGGCAAATCAAAAGAGAAATGTAAGAAAGAAATGGTCCGATAATCTAAAATGTTTCAGAAAATCACAAATGCTGGGAGGTTGCAAAATAAAACCCAGAACATGCAGCATAAAACCCTCAGGAAAAACTCTGGGGAAAAGCCATTAAAGATGCTACAAAGGAGCATAATTTCTCAAGGTAAAATGAGATGATGAAATTTCTTCTTGACTATGAGTCAGCGTACCGAGAAGCATGTTTCTAAGAAATTTGATAGAAGTACAGTTACTGACTAAGACTGAATAACATTCTTAGAATACACTAATTGCTGCACTGGTCAGGATTAAGGACTAGATAATCTCTTCAGTCTCTAGTTTTTGTAGTTGTATGGATTTGTTCACTATTTTGGTACATGGCAGATAATATTTCATATTCTTGCAGCGCCTTTCAGGAAATTATTTTAAAAAGCTTTAATTAATACATAAAATTGCCCTTTGTGATCAACAAGTGCTCTGCTTGTTACACACAAACTGGTATGAGGCACAGCTCTATGTAGAGGGGCCTTTGCAGGATCTGTGCGTTACTGAGAGTCGCTGCTGCCAGAAGAGAAATGTACAAACACCTCATCTATGTGACTAAGTAGCTCAGCCTGAATTGTGTATGTGAACTGTCCTCCAAGACCTGTCAGCAGATCCAAGAATTATCCGGTGAATAAGTTTGCAAATTATTCAGATAAAAATATGTTCAAGGCTTTGACATACAATACATGAAGAAAGTGAAATTAATTGGAAACTTCTGCTGAGCTGTAGTAGACATTTGCTCAGCTGTAGTTGACAGGGAAGACTTTTTACCAGATGACACCTCATAAGCATGACTTGGTCCTCATTTTATAGACCCCAAGTACAATCCAGAGTACTGTAGTGAAGACTCCTATGGCTTGGTACAGAAGTAGAGAATATCAGAATCTGAATCCATGTTTGAAAAGAATCAAAGGCTCTTTTGTCTACTTTGACACCTGATACTCTGCCGCAAAGATTCCCACTTCCCATGAATAAAACTGCCGTAGGCCTTGTTTCCTCCTCCAAATATCCAGGGAGTAAATCTTTCCAATTGTTCCAAACTGCGTCGATATACAATATCAGGAGGAATGTGCAGCAGAATGGATATAATGTGGAAAATCTACAAGGCTGAAAATAAAAACTAAACAACCCTCTGATGTGCACGCGTAATCCCATGGTGCAGCTGACCCAGAATTGTAATGCAAATATTGTAGTTCAATCAGGCTATTTTAAGACAGGATAGGAATGAGGCTTCTACTTTCCCCAGAAGGAATGTACATCATTGCCTCTTCTTTAATTTCCTTTTGATTAAAAAAATATTAGACTGTCTGAAGAGCATGTGCTATCTTTTCTGTGTGTTGAGAGAAAGAGAAAAATCAAAAGGAATGAGAAATACAGGTGAACTTGGCAATTCAGGTTCACTGGGAAAAGCTTAGAACTTCTTAGATGCTTTTTATATGCTTTAGTTTGGCTGATTAGGAAATTCAATTGTTTTCCTTCTTTTTTTTTCTTTCTAAAATTCTGAAATCTGCCACCGAAATAAAGAGAGAACAAGGGGATATGAGTTAAGTTTCTATACAGTTCTTCCCTCACCAATTGTTCAAAGTTTATTTATAGAGCCATTAGTTCAGTGCTTAGTGAGATGTGAGGTTTTGATACCTGAAGTACACTGAAGCTGAGCTTTAGTGTTGCCCCCTTTCCAACCAGAATAACTAGTGGCAAAACCTTTATTTTTGAACTTTGGGGGTTTTTTTGAGGTTTGCAAAATATTTACAAAATGAAAGAAGGTCTTAGAAAATTTCCAAATGGGTTGCTATGCTTTTATTATTTAACTAATTGTGATGGCAATTTTCCATGTATTCTTTGTTTGCTTTTGAGCTAAATGGGTAAGCTTGTTGTGGTTGACATGTGACTTTTGACCAGCTGCCAGAGCCTTTCAATGGCTAATGGCTGAACCTAGGCAGTCCCGAGAGATTTAGCAGAAACCATTTTTACTGCTTTTTACATTCTCTGAAAAGTATTTGGGAAATGTCAGTTGCAGAAAACATCCTTTAAATACCTTTCCAGTGTGTGATGGGGACAGTGGCTTTTTCTGACAGCATCATGGAGTCACCAGAGAACAGAATACTACTGCCACCAAAAAATACTACATGATAGCTTTCCTATGAAGAAAACAGTATCAAAGGAGGTTGAGGAAAGAGAACTGCTGACACAGAGAGAGAGCTATAGCTACAGGCTTTATCAGGAATATCCTTAAGCAACGGAATGTTGAATTAGTTGAAGCTCTTGAATTTCTGTTTCTATATCTAGTTTTACTGTCCCACAGCTAGTTTGCATTGTGTAACTGTAGAATGGCAATGGGAGTGAATACGGTGCTGACAGAATAATTTTACCTGAAGATTTGCATGTGGTAGATAGTGGAAAATCAGACTCTGCACTGTATGAATATGCACATGCACACAGATAAAGTGATGCATAAACCTTTTTTAATCCTTGACTTTAGAGAGCCTTATGTTCTGTTGAGGTTTCTTCTCTTTAGTATGTAACATTATGCAACAGTTTCTATTACTTTGTGTGTTAATCTGTCGCTCCCACACTTCTCTGCCAAAGCCAAAGATGGTTGTTTTGCTCATGAAACCTGAAAAGATGAAATTTCAAACTCTTCATGGATTTCAGAAACTGATCTCCCCTCCAAAAGATGATCATTCCATTTGATACAAGCTATAAAAATTTTTTTTGCTGTATTAATTGGAAGATGGAGGAAATTCTTCGTGCAGTTCTACATGTTGATGAAAGGAATAAAATCTTTGTTACATGAAGTCTAGGTATGCCCAGCTGCTGCAGTGCGAGGTGCCACAGAACCACTTGGCTGAACAATTTACCTGAATTTAAGTGACAACATCCTGAGTGAGATGGTGCTGGTAGTTCCAAACAAGTGGCCAGAAAGCCGTGCCTGCATTCTTCTGATTGTGTTTTTTGGTTTCATAAAGACACTTCCTTTCCTTGGTCTTTATCATTTTTTAAGGGGCTTTTTTTAGCTTCTTTTTAGCTTCTTCCTCTCTTTTGCAATGCATTAGTTACTATAGTAACTATGCTGTGAATGGTATAGAAAGAGGCTAGTGCACCCTAGTAGTGAAGTATAAAGCTACTTTATATAATAGTTTGAAATTTATATCATGGTTTTGAAAATGCAGCAGTTTTTGTGGTGTTTGCCATGACCACGTATGTGATATAAGTATATATAGCACTCTTAGGTCATCGCTGGTAATTACCCTCTTCTGCCAACATCCGAAGGATGGTAACAGCCCTGCCTGAAATTCTACTACACAGACAAAGCATTCTGAAATACACAGCCAAGCACTTTCACCACCATCCGTTGTCACCTTCGAAATATGTTTAGTTGGTATGGAAAAGTAATCTGTACCTGTAGGCATAGTGCTATGTTATAGTTCAATTAACTTCCACTTACTAAATAGATAGTTGCTGAGGGGTTGTGTCTGGACTAGCCACTATTCACAGTTGATTGAAATACTTTGCATTATTCTATTACATCCCACTAGTATAAAAGCTGTAGTGTTTGTGCTGTGATCCTGTTATCTCCTAACCTACCTTGCCTCTGAGTCAGTATTTTCACAGGTGAATGCCAAACATTGCAAAAAGCAAAGGTAGAGTAGAAAGTATTCCTGAAGCCAGTTCTGACCTGTAGCTTCAGCATAGCTTCAGGAGACACTGGGTTTGCCTTGATAATGATGTATTACACACCTGGTGACTTTTGCCTCTTCTGGTCATGAGAGATTTTTTTATTTTCTTTTTTTTTTTTCAGAGAACATATTTAAGCACAGCCTGGTGTAAATTCATACTTCAGTAATTGTGTTCTACCTATCCCTGGAGTTCTGAGCGAAAGCATTACCATTCATTGCTTCCTGTCCTAAACAAAGTGCTGCCAACTCTCATGATTTTATTGAGTCTCAGGATAGTTGTTGTATTTTTCAAAGAAGCTCCTGAAGTAATGCAAATATGTGAAATCTGTTTCATTATATAAAGGCCACACTTGTAGTTTTCTCAGCTGGGGGAAAAGCTTGAACTAGCAACTCAGTGCACTGTTAAGGCTGTGAGGGGAAAAAATAAAATAATTAAAATGTATTCTTTTTAATATAGTTTCTAATTTAAGCAAGTATCTTTTCAAGTTCTTAACTTACAAATTTTGGATGTTTGGATTTGTATTGTTTGTTTATTTTTGCTGCCATTCTCTACCTGGGAGCTTGAATACATCTCTCACTGGTAGAATGTTCTTTGCATTAGCTCATAAAAGAGCAAAGTCTAAACTAGAAACCCATTTAAAAATGTTTTGAGATCCATGATGGAAGCTGTGAAAAACACATCTGTACTCTTAAATTTGCATTAACATGGAAAGCATATTAAAAATTCAGTTCTTAAAATCTTATTCACACGACCTGAAAGTCTGCTGATGTCTGTCTCTGACTAGTATGGCAGATTCCTGATGAGCTGGCTAATTCCTTATTTAAACTCTACGAACCACTCAAGAAGTGCTTGATTCTTAGGGTACACTGAGTAAAAAGATGATAGTTAAAAGAGGAAAGTGGTGAGGTTCTGCCAAGGTGTAGAAAAGGAAAAAACCAGTATGTGCATGTGCTTGCTAGCGTGCTGCTTTGGAAAGGCATCTTGACCACTGGTCAGGAAAAAAACCAGTAAACAGATTATTTCACAACTACCTGTTTTTTGCAGGTTCTCCTGGCTCTTCCCTTTGAAATGCCTGGAACTGACCACTGCCAGAGTGTTTGGCTGACTATCTCACCTCATCTCCATTGGCAGTGTCCTGCATTTCATCATACAGCCGATCCAATCTTGTCTTTTCTTCCTTGCAAAGCAAGGAAACAACTTAAAGTGTTCTTCACTGTGCAGTAGTAGGATGTTTATTTCAATAACATGAACTGTTGGATTCCTGTAACTTGGAGCCTGGAGAAGGGGAAAAAACAGGAGAGAAACTGGAATGTTTCTGTATAAACCTCTGGCTACGGAGCCCAGTAACCTCTCCAAAGCACTGTCATATTTCAGCCAAGTTGTAGAAAGACTTGGAAGCTTGCTCAGAGCAGGCCTAGGAGGAACTTACATTGTTCACATTATTGCTGGTATTCTCTGTTTTTTGGGAAACAGCCAACAGGAAATTCCTGGGACAAATCTTTCCCCTTTTTTTTTTTTTTTTTTTTAAATAAAATATTTAGAGGGATAAAAAAAAAGGAAAGAGAGTAAAACTAAGTCTTACAGAACAAAGAAACTAATATTAACATCAAATCATAGGTATATAAAGTTTTGGGCTTCCTTTGTTATTTTATTTTTTCCTTTGAAGGATTTATGACCTCACACGCCTTGTTTCTGTGACATCAGATGGTGTTGCCATGGGAACCATTTTATTGTCAAAAACAAAAGAATTTTGAAGAGTTCCTTAGCAGCATGGAACACAGAGTACAGAGTATAAAGAAACTATTTTTATCTAGATGATAAATCTGCTTTATTAGGCCCATGATTTTTCAGCTCTGTCCTG
>NW_010324294.1:64193-92207 GCF_000700745.2 Antrostomus carolinensis
AAGAATAAATCTGGCAAAACCAACATCAGTTGCACCTGTTAATTGGGGGCTGAATTTGTCCCTACATGTAAAATCTTGGGAATTTCCTTTCTTGTCTCCTCCCTCCAAATGACTGATAGTTTCCAAATGCTTTAACATAGGAGAATAAACACCAGTATACTCATACAAGCTTTACAGGAGCAAAAGCTTGATAAGTAACAGGAAGTTTGCATCACTGCGGTTTTGGTTATTTTAAATTGACAATATACAATAGTGAATGCAATTCATTCAGAATGAAGTATTGAGTATTCATATTTTGTTTCCATAATACCTCCAAAATCAAAGGGCATGAGAGATTTGGTGGTTTATGTTATTAATATAAAACTCTCTAGTTTGTATGAGGGTGAGACTTGCTGTCCTCAGCTGGAATGATGGATACCCACCAATGAACCTGTAGGTAATAAACCCCAAAATATTGTGATTGAGCATGGTAAAATGTAGAAGAAGATTCAAACCCTACCTGAAAACTACATGGGATAAACCTGCTAAAAAAGAACTGTTAACATGTAGCAAATCTAGGGCTTTTATGTCCATAAAAATAGCAAGTGTGTAAGATGTGTGTATGTGAATACTGATAACATGGGCTCATAAGTCTTATGAGCAAGTCTGCATGCCCATCTACACACAGAGTTTATCATCTAGTAACAGGGGAACAGCCTAGTTTTCCTTAAGAAAAAAATATCAACATGGATTCCTGAAGAAAGTTGTTAGAGGAAATTTTAAAAATTCCTTTCACATATGTATCCTGCTCTAGTTAAGATTCTGCAGCTGCTGAGTGTAGTGCCCCAGAACTGTTGCTGTATTCCTAAAGACAAGTGATCTCATTGCCATATATTTGCTAGAGTAAAAATAATATACACAAGGGGATAGGTAGGTTAAACGCCATATGGTTAACCCCAAGATTTCTGTTTTCAATGCTTCCCTGCATTTGGGTGTATTGCAGCATTTTGCAATGTTTTGCTGATTTTTTCTTTTGTAACAAGGTAACCTGGGGAGGGAGAGAACAATAGTAACTGTAATTACCACCATTTTATATCTGTTCTCTGTCCAATCCACCTCTACAAATGTATTCTTGTAGACTTTAGCAGCTTAGAAGTGAATCTGAGGGAATATCAAGGATGCAGAATCCCAGCATGGGAAGGAGAAGGAAAGTACTGCTTAAACATTGACACATTGCCAGATGTAGAGCTTTTTAACATTGGTGTGGGCTTGTTCACACTTGTCAAATCATACTGTGCTTGCTAATGTTGCATTTTCGTCAAATATATTAGCTCGCTCTCTATTCCCATTCTTCAGCAATCCTTTTCCATTCTCCTTTCTTCCCTCATTCCACTGTTCTTTGTTTTCCCTTTCCCCCCTTATCTCATGGTTATTTTCTTTCTTTCTTTCTGCCTGACTCCTCCTCAGCTGAAAAAAAAAAATAAAAAAATCAGTCTGACCCAATCTACATTTTTTTAGAACACGTGGGTTAAGCAGATGCCTGCCTGGAGGGATTTACAGTCTCATCCTGATGTACAACATGCAAGGAATATATAGGCTGATATACAAGAGTGGGAGTAGTTAGTTGTTAATCAGCAATTGAAGGATACATGAAAGAAACATGTTTGGGATTTTCTTAGGGAAAAAACACAAAAAAACCCCCAAGGTGTAGCAGTGGATGTCTGCCCTGAAGAAAAGGGATGCTTTTTTTGGTGTACTAGTGGGTAGTGTCAATGAAGAAATGGAGTTCAGACCTTAGAAACATTTTGTGCAGAATACTAGGATGCACCAGAAATAACAGATTCCAGTAGGTGGGAGTTTCTTACAGGTCAAAAAGAGGCTTTTAAATTAGTTAGTGGAAAAAACAGCTAAGGTTTCTGAAGGGATTTAAAAATAAATTATATAGAGTAGCAGAACATGCCCTCTTCCCTCTCATTTTAAATGCACACAACAGAAGAAAGTATTCTCATTCCTTTGCCCCCTCAGCTCTTTCCTGTTACTGTGTGTGATGTGGAAGGATCAAAAGGTAGAGCATTGAACTCAGAGTGTCTGATTTGGTTGGACAGGAGAAGCACTGAAAAGATCTTTGCTGAGGGCAGATCTGTAGGCAGCAAACAAGGGTGAGTGGAAAGGAGTTGTCCTGAAAGGCTCTTATCTAGGATCTCATCTCATTTCAGCCAAGTGGGGGATGTCTGACAAGTGCAGACAGTTAAGCAAGGCCAGTGTTTAAACCAGACTGTTTCCCTTCAGTGGGTTGAGAGCTGCTGCTGGAGGGAGAATGTTAAGCAGTACAAAATCCTGAAGGATCACAAAGATAGCCTGAGCTATGTGGGTTATGCTGTCTGGCTGGTAGGGGATGCTCTTAGGGGCAGGTATCATAATTAAAAAAAAAAATATTATTTTTTTTTTTCACTCTAGGTTGTAAGTCTTTGTATTCTTGTGGTGAAAAATGCTGATGGGTCTAAATCTTCTCTTCACATTAGACCACCTTTTACCTACCTCAAAAAGAGATTTTGCCAAGGAAGGATTTCAGCTTCTGAACCTCCACTACTGCCTTGTGCAATACAAATATGCACATTTGTCCAAAAACCAGCAAACGAGTTGCTGAGGAAGCAAAGCCAGCAAAGATTCAGCCCAAATTGCACCAGCTTTTTCATGGACCTGGCACCTTTGTTGAGTGAGTCACAAAATGGGGTTTGATCTTTGCTGCCTTTCTCAGGATCTGTGCAGGTCAGCTCTTCGTATTGCCGTGGGGCAGTTGTTCATCATATTCAGGGACTACAGGTACTGACTTTGGTGGGCACTGCTGCATTGGAAGCCCAGGGAAAATTCTTATCACATCAGTTATGCTTAGAAGCGGAGAAAGCTCCTTGATCCACTCGTATTAATGGAAGAAGAACTACAGATCTGCTCTATGTCTGTATCTTCTTATCCTTACAATGGGTAATCGCTGCTTTTATGCCAGCTTAGTGTGTCGCATCCACACACGATGTGATGTAGATTCCTAAATCTGTTAGTTATCAACCACAGCCTAGGCTGTAGTGTTCTGGAGTCCTCATATCCTATGCATAGCAAGGGAATATAACCAAATATTTTTAAAAATAGTTCTGTTTCTTCCCATCCTTCAGGGAAGGGATATGGTTTGCTCAGGGAAGGGGATATGGTTTGCTCAGGGAAGGGGATATGGTTTGTTCAGGGAAGGGGGTATGGTTTGTTCAGGGAAGGGGATATGGTTTGTTCAGGGAAGGGGATATGGTTTGTTCAGGGAAGGGGATAAGGTTTGTTCAGGGAAGGGGATATGGTTTGCTCAGGGAAGGGGATGTGGTTTGTTCAGGGAAGGGGATCAGGTTTGTTCAGGGAAAGGGGTATGGTTTGTTCAGGGAAGGGGATATGGTTTGTTCAGGGAAGGGATACAATTTGTTCAGACATGAGCTTACCACAAGCCGTTCGTCTTTCCATTGTATGTACTCTGAGGTTTTTCTGTTTTTGGGGAAAGATTTGCAGGGGACTTAAGTAAATTAAGGATAGTTACATATTAGAAGGTACAGAGCTGCTGCTATTCCTCGTAATGGCTGTAGGTGTTATAATGAAACCTTATCAGAATATCACTTGCTTGAGACCCTGCATCAGTGATTACTTTTCATCTGAAAGAGGCTTTTGGTTTGGAGCAATAGTGCAG
Source organism: Antrostomus carolinensis (assembly GCF_000700745.2). Classification (NCBI taxonomy): domain Eukaryota; kingdom Metazoa; phylum Chordata; class Aves; order Caprimulgiformes; family Caprimulgidae; genus Antrostomus; species Antrostomus carolinensis. Next base: position 67,891 of record NW_010324294.1, read on the forward strand.
TTTTGAGGTGAGCCCCCTCATCATCTCTACTTTCCATGCATTGCAGTGGTTTTAGGGTGCATTAAGGAGGTTTATTTTGGAGGCACTTAAGCAAAGATTAGGAGCACCACAACCCCCGGTTGGGATGTAAAGATCCGAAACAATGATCGGTCTTGTGGATACTCCTGAACCAAATATACAGCAGCAATACTCAGTCCATGGAACCAGGATAAATCTAGTCCAAAGCAAAACTCCAGGACTGTGTGTAGTGTATACTTTGATCTACTCATGTGCTCCTGTTGTACAAAATTACTTGCAGGATGTAACCAGAAGTGGCTGCGGTTTAAATGTCAGAATTAAATGTAAAGATGAGCAACAGGAGAAACAAGAATTATTCCCATGCCAATATATCAGTTCATCCCAACAGTTCACGCTGTGAGCAGCCCTATACCTGCCCCTCAGCTTCACATTAGCATTAGTAGATATGCAAATTCTGTCCATCTTTGCCTGCCAGATCCCTACAATGAAGTCAACCCCTCTTTCCCCCATACAGGAATATGACTATCAACTGCAGATTTGTGAAAATTCACTAATCAGAGAGGGACTAAAGCTAAAACTTACCATCAAGAAGTGAGAAGAGTCAGTGATGTGGTATGGGAAGTCCTACATGCCTATGCATTGCACTGCGGATTGATCTCTGTTGTTCAAAGGACAAGGATACCTGAGACAACCTCAGGGAAATTGAATTTTAAATTCCCTCCCATCCCTACAAAAGTTAGTCTTATGAAGAAGGAAACTAGAAGTAAATGTTCCTGCTTTTCATCTGAGGGGTGGGGCAGCAATTCTTAGCCCATGGCTGCCTGCCATCATTTTTGCCACTATTCAAAAAAGGGAAAAATTTTAAAACTTTCATCTTAGAATTAGAGAATAGCTGGGGTGATTCAAGCACCCTGTGGCTGTCTGTAATTTCCTCTCTCTTCATGACTAGCACGAGCATAATTATTTGGTCCTTTTGAGAAGAGAAAGTTGTATTTGTTTCTTTTTAATAATTAATATGCATCCCTTGGACCCTATATTGGATTTTTGTTGGAGAGGAAAGAACCACTATGAATGTGGGTGCAAGAATAAAAGATTAAGGCCTGGTACAGCCCTGAGACGTGGAGAGAGATGGGACACAATGGATTCATGGGCTGAAGCAGTACTGAGGGCAGGAATCCTGTTGAGGACAGGAGGGTTCTGCCATATGGAGTGGTTCATACGGGGTGAGGAAACAAAGGGATTCTTACAGAAAAGCAGCGCTGACATGGCTTTCAAGTTTAGGTTTTTGTTCTCATTAGTCCTATGAAATTTCATGGTGAACCAGTCTAAATTATTATCTCTTAATGCTATTGTTTCTTGCCTTGTTTTTGTGAGAATATTATAAATAATTTTTATGGCACTTTGATGATGCATGGATGTTTGGCCACATGATTCCCAGTGTTGGTTGGTGTAGTTGTTAGTACTATGTTATCTTTGTCTTTGAACTGGCAACAAAACACATTAATATTGACTGAGCTTCGGTGTTTCTAGATACTCAGCTGAGAATTTGAACTCAACGTGCACAGAAATAGAAAAAAGGAGTTTTATGCACCCTGTGTGCATGTAGGGATGATTTCTGGAAAGTGCTGAACGCTTTAGCTTAAAACTTCTACAGGAAAAACCTAGAACACTGCAGTTTCACTCCTTCAGGCTGAAAAGCCAAATTTTTAAAGGAGAGGAAGAACTCCAGCTTAATTTCTTTATATGACTATGGACTGTTCAAAGTGTACAAAGTCATAAATCAGATCCCAGAAATAAAGAGATTGTTTTAGATTCCTTTTACTTGCTGGATAACCTTTAGAATTCACTTTTCCAGACTTTTCTACACATCTCAGAAACTGTCTTTGAATTGACAGGGAACACTGGTATGTAGTTTCTTGATTCCAGGAGCTGGGTCTTTGTGAAAAATACAAAATACTGCAAAACCAGCCAAAAAATAATGAAAAATAATAATTAAAAAAATGGCTGTTTGTTTTGAGTTATGACCATCTTGTTTGTTGTAGTCTGATGTATTCTGTACTGGCTTAAATAGGGATTTGTTCTCTTTGCTCCATGTTAAATTCTTTACCATGATCAGGCTTTTACACATTCAAAATAAGAATTTTTCCCCTGTGAGGGTAATCAAGATGATGTAGGTCTAGGGAGGAAAACACAAGGACAGTATAGTGGAAGACTTCTCTTTGATTTAATTTGGGTAAAATTAGTTTTGACATTTTCTTCCCTATCTTATTGCTTCCCTTCTCCTGTGAAAGGGGAATGAACGCTGGGATTTCCAGGTCAGAGTCCAGGAACATGAATCAGACCCGAAGTCTGTGGGAAGCTTGCCAGTGCCTGCCTACTCCTCACTTCTGTCTGCTACCCTGTAACGTATATGCTCACTAAATACTACTCCAAAATAAGGAGAGGGAAAAGACAGGTCTTTCACAGTGTGGAGAGAGAAATCAAGTGATAGAAAGCTCTTCTATCACACAGACACAATGTTTGAGAGCTGCAGATTTGACTGCAGCTGCTTGTTTTACATTGGGTTCAATCCATGAGGTAGCAGTAGGTTTTTGCCTTAGTCCTCAACTCCATCAAATAATGGATCCTTCCCTTTGAGGGTGTTTTTGAGGAATCTGCTCAAAAACTGGGCAAGAGAAAAAGATGTGCAGGGCTGACCTGCTCCTCTTTGGTGAATACTACCCTCAGCCAGCCAGAGCTCCACCACTGTCCCCACAAAGTCACCAATCTTGATCTCTCTGGATTTAAACAGGAATAACAGTGTTTGCCTTATAAAGGTGCAATAGCCATTTGAGATGAGCATCAAGTCCATTTTTTACATCAGCTGTTCCCTCCTCTCTTGCTTTTAACAGGACTTGAGCTGGCAGGTACACTCATTCATCCTGCATACGAAGAGTTTACCAGTTGATTTCCTGTTCCCTCCTCTTGTGCTGCTGTTTTTCCACGCCTGGCCCTACCAGCAGCCCTGCATGTCTCCTTAGTTGCAGGTTAGAGGTAGAAAAATGTCCCCTTTGTGTCAGTAAATAGCGTTCCTGAGTGTTTCTCAGCTGGTAGCCCCAGTCCCCTGCAGCATTGTCATTGATTTTGCACGGTGCAAGGAGGGTCGTTTTTACCTCGGAGAGCGCAGGATCCACACTGTGTTCCTCCAGCTTGGGAAGAGCCAGCTGCACTCAGATTCCTGCTACTTGGCTCCTTCGAGAGAGGCTGTCAACTTGACTTTACTTCAAAACTGCCTCAGTTTAACAAGCCTGTGGTTAGACTGTAAATTCAAATGTAAGCCTTCAATTTTTCTGCTTTTCTGACATGATGCTTTATTCTATGTATCAGTCCAGACCGAAAATGCAAGCAGGAGAATGCAAGCAGGTTATGTTGTATGTATCACTTGGGCCACAGAAGCTGTACATGATGCCTCTGGGCTTTTCTCAGGGCTCCCATCCACCCACCCCTACCCTCAACCCACTGTGGAAATGACCTCTTCAAAAAGTGTGTGTGCCTGAAGGCATCCTTAAATATTGATGGAACCAGTGTGTTAACAAGAGACTTCTTCCAACTGCCTTTGCTAAATCTCTGGCAACCAACCCCTGACGCTGGTTATACCAGATATTTAGGCTGAGAAATTAAAGCAGCAGTTTCATTGGCTATGCACAGAAGCAGCTCAGGGGAACATCACCCTGACTGATGTAAAAGGGCAGGAGATTTTGTTAGTAAAATCTTCTCTTACCACCTTTTCTGGAAGGAGCTCAAGAGGAGGTGACTGGTACAAGGAAATAATTCACTCTGGAAAGGGAGAGAGTGAGGCTGCAATCTTCGAACTATCATAGAATCATGGAATGGTTTGGATTGGAAGGGACCTTAAAGCTCATCCAGTTCCACCCCCCCTGCCAGCAGCAGGGACAGGTTCCACTAGACCAGGATGCTTAAAGCCTCATCCAGCCTGGTCTTCAACACTTCCAGGGAGGAGCAGCCACAGCTTCTCTGGGCAACCTGTTCCAGTGTCTCACCACCCTCACAGTGAAGAACTTCTTCCTAATATCTAATCTAAACCTCCCCTCTTTCAGCTTAAACCCATTTCCCCTTGTTTTGTCATTAACTGCCCTTATGAAAAGTCCTTCCCCAGCTTTCTTGTAGCCCCTTCAGGTACTGGGAGGCCACTAGAAGGTCTCCCCGGAGCCTTCTCTTCTCTCAGCCTGTCCTCACAGCAGAGCTGCTCCAGCCCTCACATCATCCTGGTGGCCTCCTCTGGACTTGTTCTGGCTGCTCCAGGTCTCTCTTGTGTTGGGGGCTATAATATCCTTCTGAGAAGATCTCAGAACTGCTCTAGGAATATCCTGTGAAGTCAATATTTACTGTCTTCACTTTATAAGGGAAAAGACAAAGTCACAGACTGGTTTATCTGTGGCAAACAGACTCTATTTCACAGGCCCATGAGGCTGCACACCTTTCTGCAGGCAAAAGAGAAAGATATCTGCAGTATCTCATTTTTATTCTTCCTGTCTGAAAACTGTTGGTACATATCTGAAGAGCAGATTCCATCAAGAAAGAGATGCTACCTCTTTTGAAGAGGAAGGTAAGACTTTGAGAATGTTTGAGGTCAGCTTTGTGGTGCCCCATTTACATGAAGGTTTTGAGTACTCAGTCATGCTGAGCTGAAGTTGGTGAAAGTCCTTTGTGCTCAGTATTTCTTAGATGAGCTGAAGCTGCCACAGAGCCACTCCAGAAGTCTCTCCAGCTTGCAGAATTGTTTCTTCCAGGTTTGTCTCTCCCTTGAGAACTAATTCCTGCTATCACATGTCTCTCCATTCATTGGCATATTTTGTGAAATATACATTTGTTTTTATATAGCACTTAAGTTACATAATATTATGCCCGAGTGATACTTTCTAAACTGAATTATGGCCAGGACATTTAAAAAAACGAATTAAAAAACCCCATGGGAATAATGAAACTGTGATTCTTCTGGTTTTACTTTTCTCACTGTTCTCCACAACAGGAAAACTCCTAAGAAACTTACTTTTTATTTTTCTAAAACAAAGATTCCAGACAATCATGTGGCCACAGAAACTAGGACTTTAAGAAAACATTATAAAACCCTGAGATTCATTACAAAATCTTGAGAGTGGACAAAGCACTAGCACTCACCCACATACAACAGCTCTTGTGGTAGACAACAAGAAAAACAAAAAGACCCAAATACCACACATGGTGAATACTCCAGAGGAAATTCACCATGTTTTTCACAAAAAACCCACAATACAACAAACAAACAAACAAACAAAAACCCAAACAAAAAAACCCCAAGTCATTTATTTGTATTATTGTCCTCTGGCTGCTTTCTGACTGGCTGATTTTTTCTGAAGTACTCTGAGATCCTAGGCTCGAACACAAAATGAGGAATAAAGTCCAGAGAGTCTGGGGAAAGTGAACTTTACTGAGAGAGAATAAGTAATGAGAATTAGAATAAGTCATGAGAATAAGTAATGAGAAATTGTGGCAATAACTGATTGATGTCTTTCACTGGACTCTTGCTCATCTTAACATCGTGTCCCTCTTTCTTTTCAGAATCTAAATGTTTTTATTAGAATAAAAGATGTGACTCTGAGGATAGATAACCTTGCTCTGTGGTATTATTTATAAGCAAAAAAATAAGAGATTTTTGTCCATTGGCTATAATTTCACAATGTTTCAGTTTCATCCTAGCTTTATCAAGCTGATGCAGCTTTCCTAGGAGGCCACATGCACAACCCTTGCTCTGCAGGAGTGTTGACACCACACTGTCGCTGAAACCCTGAGATTTGGGAAGTGCTCTGGGAACAGCAGCCTCTTTGCTGGACTGCCCTGGCATTTCTTCTTCCCATGCACTTCAGATTCACCACGCTGCAGCGAGGCTTATCCTTCATCTCATTGTCATTTCGGGTTATGGAGCTCTGATCTTGTGCTGTCCTTTCGTAAACATCTGCTCTGCATGCTTGCTGTTTGTGTTAACCCACAGTTCAGTAAATGTTAAGAGTAAACAACTGGAGTGGCTGCAGCTCTGCAATTGTTCGTCTCCTTTAGCGCTGCAGTGTACACCCACCAAGTATTGTTACATCTGCAACCCACAGTCATAAAACCCATTCACAGCTCAAGGCGGTTTCTTTTCCTAAGACCACCTCAAACTCCCATACAATTAGTGCATGTAAAACTCTCTTCCATTCCTAACATCTTTCCTTTCCTTTTGGCTGCATCCCACTTCATTTTTAATATCTTTCCTTGGTTTTACCTTCTTTTCCAAAGTTCCTCTGCAGAGTGGTGTTGTCCTGCAGGAGCAGTTTGCTGGTACGCCCTCAAGGTCTCCAGCTACGTAAAGCAAAGCGTATGATGCTGTATGTGAACCTTGTAATTCTGGGAAGGGTCTCCTGTCTACGTCATGATGTTTTTCTTGTCTGTAACTTTTCAAAATAAGCTAATGAAAAATGAATCAAGTTTGGGGACATTTGGCTGCTCTGTGAAGTTAATAACCATCTGCTGACCTTTAACGTGAAGGTGCCAGGTCCTTTGGTGCCTGAAATAGAGTGTAAATCTGGGGCTGCTCTATTCACTTCTGCCCCTCGTCTTCACTGCTGTGGTTTTCCCCCCTCGTTATGATTTCCAGTATTTTTTTTCTGTTTTGGACTTTGAAAATGCTTAGGTTCATCAGTGTCTGAAAGCAGAGGATATGTGGGGATGTCAAAGTTGAAATCTGATTTACTGAGGATTCGGTATCCAGTGTCAGATTCACTTGTGACAAGTACTGCTGGAAAATGTTTGTTAACAGAGCAGGTGACAGTGCAGATTTCCTGTGGCACCGTGGCCGTGTTCAGGCTCCAGCTAAAGCCACTTCATAATATTCCAGTTGGGTCTGAAGTGAACGTTTTTGCAGCCAACGAGATTCCTTGAAGTTATTTATTTACTCCAAAAAAAAAAAAGAAGACGACTCCTTCTGGGGCTGGCTGCTTCCAGGGTTCCTGGTAAAAATTGCCCTATTATTTCAAGTTTTTGAGGAGTGTGTTGGGGGTTTCTCTCTGTCTCTGAGGGAGAAACAATATACATGGAGCTTTTGTACCGCGAGATGTGGAAGTTGCTCTGGCAACTACACATGGCTTATTGAATGCCAAGGTAAATAATAGCAAAAGACATGCATACACTATTATTCTCATAATTTCCTGCTGCCTTCAGGCAGTAATAACTTACACGCCCTATTTTCCAAATGTTTCTAATTTATTTCTCATGAGCAGAATTATCTCATAAGTAAAACTCCTCCCCTTTGCACCCAGTCCTGCCTCTTCTTTTATAACTGCCACAAATGAGGTGACCAGTGAAAAGAGAAGATTACAGTTATCATATTTACTGTTAACTAGTGAAACAGAGCGGCTGCCGCACACTTCAGCTCCTCACATCATTCTCCTTGTTCATCTGGAGCTCCGGAATTCTCCCTTTTCAACTAATAATTCTGCATGCAACGCTGCCTGCAATTCTGCAAACATATTTCATTCCTTATAATCCCAGATGATGGTTCTCGCACAGCTTCCACTTTTATATCTGAATCTTAGACTGTGATATCCTTGTTATTCCAGTCCCACGTCTGTCATGTGCAGCTTGAGCTTGATTTGCAACATGCCTTTTATATCAGCTACTCAGCTTCTCTGGAGAAAGAGCAACAGAAGGAGGAAGTAGCCAATTATTTTTTTTTTTTTTTACATTAAAGCAGCAACATAGTTATAGGCCTTCAATTTTCCTGTGTTGAGGGATATCTTTATTTTTTTCAATCCTTTTTCCCTTTTATTGCCAACTGTATTGACTTCTGAATTGGTTTTGAGAGTGCAGCAAATGATGTGCAGTGATGACTACAAGATAATTGAAAATGTAGTAGAAAACACACCTCAAAATTAGATTTTGAAGATTGGTTAAGCAAATAAAGTTACTCAAAAGTGCTGTAAAACCATTTCAATGAAGGCTTAGGTTAAACTGCAGTTTGAAAAGGGTGTCCCTAGGCTGGATTGTAAATCCCACTTGGTGACTCCACTCCTGCCTTAACATCCTTTAGCGTGAACGTCGGCAGTAATTTCCAGGCTCATAAGTGAGAGAATCGATCCTAGGTGACTCTGACCCCTAAAAGTACCTATTTAAATTTTTGGTCTTTCTTTTTAATTTTTGAGGACTCAAAGAATTAACGACATAAAAATATATTTTGCATTTTAGTTTTGTATAGACTGCAGTGAAAAAGCACCAGGTGCCTGTATGAGAGCACCATGTGTATGTCTCCGCTATTAGTTTGCAGCAATCCTTGAAACAAAAAGGTTATTGTGCTTCCACACCCAGCCAGAGTTTTTAGAAACTAAGAAGGTACAGTACCCAGACATAGACACTGAAAATTTGTAGCTGTGCTACAAATTGTTATAAAAATTAAATTGTTGCTACAAATTTGTAACTATTGTTATTTCTTCTTTGTAATCACGTAGTTTAGCCTGTGAAGTGGATGTTACTTTTCTCAGGAGTAAATGAAGTAAGCAGATTTTATTAATGTATTGGAAAGTAATCAAGAAAAATAAGTTTTCTTTCTCTTTCTCTTTCTGTGCTATTTATTGTGTACTCAGCCCCATTCTCCCCCCTGCAACTTCCTGCGGTGAGAGGCGTTGCACTAACTGGTTCTGCTGTCTTCTCTACTTACAGCCCAAATAGCTCTGTTTTTTTTCTGTAGCTGACCAGCAAGAACTGGTGGTGGTGTCTGTGGCGTGGCAGTGTGAGGAGCGGTGAGGAAGAGGAGGGGATGGTGAGGAGCAGGGTGGTCACAGTGTGGGCTCTGTGGTTGCGAGAGGTAATCGTGGGAGGACCGGTTGGCTTCCTGCAGTGCTGCCTGCCCTTTGAGTGACGTTTCAGCAAGGTGGTGGGAATGGTGGCACAGCCATGGGGTAAATCCGTGAGGGTCACATCCAATAGATGGAACCTGAGGAAAATTTTAATGTGTTTTTTTAAGAAAAGCCATTATTTTGCAGTTCTATTCAGGTTAGGCTTTTATAGCACTCTTTTTTCTTTCCTTGTTCTTTTTGTCACTAAGCTTTTATCCCCTTTTTTGAGTGGCTATTTTCGAGGAACTCATTTACCAGGATGTAATTTTGATCTAAGACAGTTGCTTCTGTGCTAAATAAAGCAGTAATTAATTATTAAAACCATACCTTTTGTGGCTGAACATTCTCCCTTGTAGCTATTAAACTCTAAGACGTGTTTTGCTTTTTAATAATTCATTTTTTTATATTTATTTTTTGAGTATACAGTAAGTGCTTTGTGGGAAACTGGGAGAAGGATGGTCTGGCTACTGCTTAAGAGTGCTGTGCGACCCAGGATCAGTTCCCAGCTCTGATACATGCTTCCTGAATGGCACATAGCTGGAAGTATCACGTATGTCTGCCTCACTGCCTTTGTCAAAACAGCTGCCAGGTTATTACTGACGAGCTTTAGTACCTCCTCTTACAGGTCTGAGAACAACACTGCCCATCAGTCTGTTCAAGGAGCTGTCCCAGACATTAAAAATGTGCTGCAGTGCCAGAATAACTACAGACACAGAACATGGGCACTGATAGGAAAGGTTGTGTATTCTCCTCCTCTTCCCCATTGATAACCCACGAATCAGAACAGAACCAACCCAAGATTTTTGTATGAATTGAGCCACTATAGCTTTGCACTGAGAAAAACTAGTTCAGTACTATGAGAAAAATGGCAAATTTATTTGCTTAAGGTTTAAAAGATACTTAGGAGCTTTGGTAAGGAGGAAATTTCATCTTTGAACAAAGCCTTATGCACTAGATTCTTTTTGAACCGCCTCAAGCCCTTTTCTGTAATTTTTCATCTGCTCTGTACAGGGTGGATTCGGCGCAGGATATTCCTCCTGACAAAGTGACGCTGAACGTTACAGCAGTGCTCTTTAAATCCTTGCCTCTCTGCTGGAAGCACAGCAGGAGCCTGGGAAGGGTAGATCTCAACTCAGCTGGTGCCAGTGTGGGAGTTATGGTGGCAAAGCGGGCGCATTAGGAAATGCGTAATGGGACCAGATAGGCAGCACGTCTCACCGGTGTGTGAGGAGGTCGTGTGCTGCTGAAAGTGCCTTTTTTTTTTCTAATGAGACTTCAGACTGTAGCTCCTACTGCAAGAGATGAGAAATTTGGTAGCTGGCCAGATTCCAGACTGCAGTAAGTTCTTCTGTTTTGCCTGCTGAGGTTCCCTCTGCAGTTTCAGGTACCCCGAGTGCCCTACTCTCGTTATCCTCAACAGTTGTAGCTCTGTTAGCAGTATACTGCTAACTTTGTGTAACTACTGCTTTCCACTCTACTACAGTGGTGAAGTCCTCTCTCTCTGAGTGTATACACGTGTGAAAACAACGGATGAAATAGTAGAGTTGATGGAGAGGAAAAATTTGTCCTTTTCTCTTACAGTAGCTTTGCCTGGAAGCTGAGGGAGTGCTTGCTCTTTTGAGGCAAGGATGACAATGGTCCCAAACAAGGAATGATTTCTTCCCAAAGGACTGGGTTATTAGGAAGGTGTAATTGTGCCCTTGCTGCCAGCTTTGGATGCTGCTCTTGTGAAGGGAGATTGTCTCCAGGGTTTTGAGGCCAAATCATTTAATGGTTCAGACAGTATAACTTTCATTTCAGCCTCCAAGTCTATTTAGTGTGAAGAGCCAAGCACTTGTGAGGAGATTGAAAAGGTCTGGAGGCTCTGAGTGAACAACTGGCTAAAGAAAGCCTAAAGATCAGTAAGTACAGGCAGTTCAGTAAAATAGAGGCTGTGTGAATTTGTTGCTTAGGGCTAGATATGGTAATAGATTTTATTCACTTACTGATTAATATAAACTTGGAGTACAGTCCTGGAAGCAAGGATCAGAGCCCACGACTCCTCCTTCCAGGTGTGTGTTGTAGTGACTAGGCTGTACAAACAGACTGTCCCTTTCTAGCAAAAAAATCTTGAATTATTTGTACACAGAGGTACAGCAGAGACAGGCTACTCTATGGAAGGTGAGTACTACCTCTCAGAACTATTGAGCACCATTATTAAATAAGAGTAATCTCTGCTCCATTAAACAAAACAAACCAAAAAACCCCCCGAACCAAACCAAAACAACAACAAAACCCAACCAACCAATGTCAGGAGGAGCCTGTCCAGAAGAGAGGCTGCCAGTTTACAGGTCCTGGCTTTAGCTCTGAATCTGAATCCGAGACATGAGCCTTAAAAAGGGGTAGAGTCCATGTCCCAGCTGTTGGGTGTTGATTGGCATTAGGCAGCATCTTGTTCTTGGACTGCTGAGGAGGTGAATCCTTGGGTAACTCAGGATTTTGGTGTCCATCCTGAGCAGTCGCCCTGGGCTCCACCTGCAGTCTGGGAAGACTAGAGAGCAATTCCAGAGGCAGAGTCAACTCATCTAACTTAGATGGCTTTCTTATATCATCCTGACTTAAATGCCTGGGTTGGGACAAATTAGTCCCACTCTGGAAAGCTGGGAATAAGGGATTTAGGTTGGCTTGTGACACAATAAAGAGAAATGGAGGAAAGGTTTTTTACAGTTTTGGAAACCAAGAGTATATAGGAAAAAATGTTTTACACAGAAGAAAATAAAGTGCCAAGGAAGGAAATGAAGCAGAGAAAGTAAATATCTTCAGGAAATACCTGCTGCAGCTTTTATTTTTAGAAAATGTATTTAGAAGACAGAGTATAAAAGTAGGGAAGTAGGACTAAGAGCAATCAGCCTCGACAGATCTATGTTTGAGGACAGCCAAGTTGTTTTCCTGAAATTTCAAACAGGATTTTCCTGTGTTGTTAACATTGGAAGTGCTGAGAATGTATTTAATTAATCAAATATACTTGTTATTATAATGAAAGGGCCTGAGCAGTCCACTGAGTGAAATAAAAATAGTAGATAGTCTCTGGCCAAAGGAACGTATAGTGGATGGGAAGTCAGAGTTACCAGTAAAGTGAGTAGAAGATCTATAGAAGTGAATCAGAGGTAGGAAAAGGCAATTAACAAGAAAGGAAAGTGGGGCCAAGCGTGAAATGAGCCTGGGGTCTAAACACTGAAAATCTGGGTGCGAAGAGTGACCAAGCGACACAGCACGCAGAAATGTCTGTCAGACTTTGGGAACACTCTGTGTCTGTTTATTGCTGCCCGTTCATACTTCTCCTGCCACTTTTCTACAGGTTCCTCTCTGCAGTTTCTCCACATGGCCAATGTCCTCCTTCTACCATGGTAGTAAGCTGTGTACTGTTCATCAGGCAATTTTCTTTAACCATTAGAAATAATAAAACCTCTCCACTCTTATCCAGTCCAACAGGGGATCTTTGCTAACACAGTCGCTTATCTGTGTGCTCGTCTCCAAGGCTGCTTGTCTTGCACACTGGATTAGCAAAGACATGCTAAAAGCAGCAGACTCAGGACTTTGCTGGAGGTAATTCATTGCAGAAGTCCTCTTCTTGTGCCAGTATTCAATCAGACTTGTGCGTTCTCAGACTCATTAAAGGATATCCCAATAGAGGCAGAGAAAACACTATGGAGAAAATTCAGGAACTCTTTCATTACCTGATGGCTGATTCAGGCTAGTCGTCAGGACAAATAAATAATATTAATGTTAATTGCTTTGTGGGTTCCTAAGTAATGTGAGGGATGGGTAGCACTGGCTTTTGGCAGGCACTGAGGAAGAGTTTGCCATGCTAGTTTAGTTTCTCTGGCTGGTTATGTCAGTGCGTAGGGGTAGAGGGGAGGTTTAGATGAGATATTAGGAAGAAGTTCTTCACTGTGAGGGTGGTCAGACACTGGAACAGGTTGGCCAGAGAAGCTGTGGCTGCTCCTCCCTGGAAGTGTTGAAGGCCAGGTTGGATGAGGCTTTGAGCAACCTGGTCTAGTGGAAGGTGTCCCTGCTGCTGGCAGGGGGGTTGGAACTGGATGAGCTTTAAGGTCCCTTCCAACCCAAACCAGTCTGGGATTCTATGATTCTATGTGTATCATATTTGACTTGTTACCACTTCTCTTCCAGATTCTGATTTCTAGTTCAGGTTTCCAGCTTAGGTCTTCTCTTGAGCAAGATTCTGTCCTTCACCAAAATGGGCTCTTTTCATTCTATGCACAAGAGAGAGCTAGAGTGAGACTGCTGAATCTAGTTTTTAATTCAAATACATAAAATATGGATTTTGATCTGTTTTTTTTAAAGAATGAAGTCACAGTAATGTGACAGCACTGACACTATTTCTGTGCCGTGTGCTTTCCAAACAACAAAATGGGCAATCTGTCTTGAAGGATTTATGACATGAAACAAGCAAGCAGGCAGAATAAAGAGAAGGAAGCACAGTGTGCAAGTTCAGTAGTCAAACAGATGTCCAGGCTCCTGCTAATAATAAGGATATGAAGATTACCTTGGGCTAAGAAATGTTGCAAGGCAAACACGATGCTGTGGGTGGTAGGAATTTCAAAATGAGGTAACCAGCCCTATGCTGTAACTTTTTCATTATGGAACTGTTGGGACAAATTTTGTGAAGGTCTTGTGAGTTGGAACTCATCACACTACAGCAAGATGGTTTTGGTTAGCTAGTTTGCTTTCTCATTTTCTTAAAAAAAAGTCTACTCCTAAGTCTGCTGGGACAGCTGTATTGTATTCCAAACCTCCTTTCAGGAGGGCAGTTCAAAATTATCATGACTTTTCTCTCTAGCTTTGGGTGCTGGATTCCTTCAGTTCAAGTTTGTTCTTCTGGGTGTGCTGAAGTCCCTGATCGGGGTATACTTGCTTTTTCTAGCATCCATTTTGCCCATCAGACATGGCCTTCCTGAGGCCAGCTGAGCTTGAAGAGCGCTAGAGCTTCATGTTGCCAACTCGTCCCACACATCATGTGATGATAACAATGATAAAATTACAGAATCAGCCTGATTTCCAGATCAGCACAGCGACATGAGATAACCCCCTTTTTTTTTTAACCCCTTTTTAGATGAAATGTTTGAGATTCCCATGAGTTCCTCTCTACCCTATGGTAGATTCCCATCATGTGACTGAATTTCCATGCATAGGATCTCCTTGGTGTAGGTTCCTTCCATTTCAGTGGTTTAATTTCCCTTCTGTTTATACCTCATTTTTAAGATCTTTCTCCTTGGGAAGACAGAATATTTTCTTTCTCATAATTGGGAAATGCTTTTGAACGTATATTCTGGAAAACAAGGTGTACCTTTCGGTGTAAATGATTATGCTACGCCACATCCATTCCAAAGCAGTAATATTTCATATTATGGGGGCAGTGGGAGACATGGGGTTTAGTTAAAATAGAGCACTGAATTTGGCAGGAACGTACAGTGTAATGCTGATCAGACTGCTTATGAGAGCAGCAAGTCTGGAATGTGTGCTGTGGAAGCAAGGAATAAGAGAGATTTCAGCTATTTTCTGCCCAAATAATTAGCATTATGTAAGTAGAGAGAAAAGCAAAAATTTAAAGGGGAGGGAGACATCTGTTATGTCTCCACGTTTTCAAGCTTGCCTGCAAATACAGGTCTCCTGGAAAGACAGAAGGATCTCTGCTTTTGAAGCAGGGAGAGGAGTAAGTGATGAGGAGTCACTGGCTAAAATCCAGTGGTGTGGTTATTGCTAATCCTGGCTCTTTCATACAAGGGATGGTTTGCTCTTGCAACTCTTTATGATTATTTATTATTATTATGGTTTACTCTTGCAACTCTTTATGGTTATTTATTATTATGTCATGATGAGGATTATATAGCAGCAAAGTGTGAGGTTAAACTGAAACCTCTCTGTCCTCTCCCAACAAATCTAAGCAGAGTGGTAGTGTCTATCAGACTGATGGATAAAATTTCCAAGTGCTCTTATCTACAGAATAAGGAAGTTTTCTGCAATATCAAGAAATTCTTACTCAGGAATGTGTTCTGTTTGCTCTAAGGTGCTGCTGGCAAAGGCATGGTGGCTCAAGAGTGCTCTTGAATATGTACCAAGCAAAGAACTGATTACAGTGGCGAGGTGGGAGGTAATGTTCCAGCAATTTGGAAATCACTGTTGAGAGTTATAATGTTTAGTTAAGGAAACACTTCTCTGAAATAAGACATTAAGGCAGACTGACTCCTTCTCCCCCCACTGCTTTCCTCTGGTGGATTCTATTAAAGTGTATTGGGAGGAATAAAAGGAGCGAGGTCAGGTCAGGCTGCATGGCAAGGAAGGTCAGACAGGGTTAAGCAGGTCAGGTCACATTTCTGTGTCTTCTGTGGTTCTCCAAGAATTTGGGGGCACTGCTTAGAAACTGTGCTATTTGATCAGCTGTTGGTAATTTGAGCGTTACACAAGAGCAAGTGGAATCAAAGATGATTCCTGGAGGTGAATGATTGGAAGGAAGGAATGAATGGAACACTGTTGCATTAAAAAATTAAACGCACTAATCCTTTATTTTATTCCCATTTTGAATAATCTGTCATGGTTGGTTGACCTAGAAACAAGTGCTGTCTGGCTGAGCAGCCAGAAATGTGTATTTCCCCGTGCTTAAGAAATAAATGCAGAAAAGGCCATGTGTCTGGGAAGGGAAGACACGCAGCTGAGACATGTGCATGAGGTGGTGTTCTGCTGAGAAAATTAATTTGTCACTTCAAAAGTGGCTGGGCACCAAGCTTGGACAATAGCTACTTTGAATATCTGGTAAGAGATGGAATCGTGTTGAAGGGCTAAGAATAATCTTTATCCAGTAATTGCAAAGTATTTAATACTTTTTTTTTTTTTTTAAAGTATATTATCATGAAGTAGTTTTCATCACCATTCATCAAGCTGGCAAATTGAGACATTCAGAGGTTAAATAACTTGCCTAAGGTCAGAGCAAACCAATAGCAGTGCTGGCAGTAGTACCTAGTTCTAAGCCCTGCCTGCTGAAATTACCATCTCTGAAAGAAAGCAAATTCAAGGGAGAGAAATTAACTTTTCTTGAATGATGAAAATGTCAGGAAAATCAAGTAAGAGGATAAAAAGCCTGATAGCAGCAGCCTAGGGAAGGTAACTTCGGGATGGATCTCCTGTTCCCAGGGGAATGAAAGAAGATAAAGGAAAACTATGTTTGTTTGGGTTTATTCCTTTTTTTTCCAGATCATGTTGATGAGTTCTGCATGTTTGGCTCAGATGTTCCCAACTCTTTTGCTCTTTGGAGGCCAGTCTCCTTATAAAGTAATATTTTCAGGCCTAAAAGTAGCAACATACATAGAAAAGCAAATCCACCTGAGACTGTTAGCTTATTAGGAAGTTCTCCTCTAGTCATTGCTCTGGGCAATGAGAGATGCATGTGGCTCTCTGTCCCCTGCCATCCTTGTCTTGGATCTCCCTCTCTCAAGTTCCCCAGCCCTGGGAATGGCTCTTCAGCACATAGAGACAATGCTGAGAAAGAAAACACCTGTCTAGTGAGGAGCAGAGGGAATACCCTGGCCTTTTATATTCAATAAGGAAAATCTTGTCACGGAAGGAAGAGTTTATTTACAGCCCGGCAAAGGAAAGTGAATTTCAAGGAGGCATATTTTATGGCTGGTTTACTGAAACTCTAAGGACTTAAATGCACTCACTTGTTATGTCACTCCAGAATTCTGTAATCCAACTCAGAGTTCCTACTTCACTATTTTCTGCTGCCCACTCCTGCTTGGCAGGCTTTTCCTCTGAGCATTGGTTTTGGACACATGACAGATTTCTGAACAAAACAGCAATCTCCCTGCACTGCGATTTCCACAGTGTTCTCTGGTGTTCAGATGCACCTGCACCCCCACAGACTCTGAACATTTCATATCCCTTTATGTAGAAATAGCTACTTCTGAGTTAAGCTATAGCTGGAGTAGAAGAAGAAAGCCCAGCAAACAGTCATGTGTTTATTGAAGCATTCAATGAACTTAAGAGTACAAGTTAATTGTACATACCATAAAACTGAAATACTACAGTGGTTTTATAGAGAGTGAGTTTTAAGCCTAAACACATTTAATTCATGACAGATCTTCTAGTTTCTGGGTCCTGAGAATTCTCCTGTTGTTGTTGAGAACAAAGAATCACAAAGATAAAATGACAAGAACTTTTTTTGACTTATCTGCTTCACAACCAAGGGAGCAGCCTTGTACTTGTGTGGATATTTGGTGATGGAGGGGCTTGAAAAGCAGGATTAGAGAGGTAAGAGTTTCAAAAAAAGACAATCCACCATCTTGTTCTAAGCCCTAGAGCTCCACCAGGCACTTCTCCATGCTCAGGCAGCCTCTCCTGTAGTTTGGGGTCTGTGCTTAGACCATGCTCTGCCTCTAGAAGATACCTGTGTGAATTTTTTTCTCGGATGTATTAAAGGCAAAACAACACAAGTCAGAAGTTGGTGACTAATTCTGACGTTTTCTACGTGGCAAAAAACCAGCCACTTTAGTATTTCCCTTAGGGTGATGAAAAGCCTAACGTGTAGACACTTCAGGAACACTACCTTATTTTCAATGGCTTATTAATAATGTGCACATTTCGTTTTCCTCCATCACACTATGGAGCAGCTTGTTTCAAACAACACACAGGCAAACGTATCCTTACTTTTTATAGCAGGAGGGAGAAGGATGAGTGCCAGTCAGTCAAGACTAGTTCCAGATATGTCTCCAACTAGGCCTCCTCCAGAATAAGTGATACTGGCTGGGTGCCATCTCCATTACTCAGGGCTGTAGCTCTTTAAAGAGTGTTTGTTATGAATTTCCACTGTAAAGATCTTTACCAGGGAAGAACAAACAGATCCTGCTACTGTGTTTCCTTGTGCTTTATAGAAGTGCTCCCAACTGTTTACAGTGTTGCCTAATACTGTTTAGATCAGTTTCACTTTCTGGGTGTTGTTTCATCTTGCCCTGCCTTCAGTGTTTGTGTGGATGCAGAGTAGCTAAAACAACTCATCTGGTCCCCCTTGGTGCACCAGGGTTCTTGCAGAGTCTCATCAGGGGCACTTTTCTTAGCAGCAGGCCAGGGAGCTCAGCAGGAGATGCAGAAAGCATCCTAACAGTGCTTCAAAACAGTGTGACTGTGGAGATGAGCCAGGCTTGGAAGTGCTTTAGCCTGATCACCCTGCAAACGTTCAAGTCTTTGAGCTTAAACCAGCGTTGTGCTTCAGGGTTATTGACCAGTGAGTTCATTTTCTGGTTGGGACAAAGCCTGGGAGACTGATCTTCAGGACACAGAAGTTCTGAAAGCTTTCACACCTGTTCTTCAGAGTGTTAGGATTTCGTTGTACCTTCAGAAGGTGCTATTAATTTCCTGTCCTTGTGCTTAAATGATGCAGAAAGCTCAGTGTAAACTAGGTGATGAATTTCACTCTATAGTAGTATTTTATTTTATCATAACCCCAACATGTTTGCTGTATTTAGAGATTTCTTTTATACTTTATCTTTCCTTCTTTGCTTCTCTTAAAGAATATTCCACGTAATTTTTTCAATTTTTACATAACTCTCTACTGCCTCAAGCAATTATTCAACTTAAAATACGAAGGGACAAAAAGTTACTGCCCATGGACAAAACCAAATATTTTAATCATTCATAGTGTTATTTTAAATGTACATATAATTATTCTTTTGGGCATCTCCACATGACATTTGCCATATTTAAAGATGCTAGGTTGATTTATTCTCCTATGAAGAGCAACATAGAGGCTTTTTTGGTTCTGAGGGGACAGAGATGGAAAGCAATTGTGGCAGTGGAAGGATGGGAATTACAGGGACTGAATGTCAGTGATGTTGCCTGCGGGAAATACAGCAGAAAAAAGCCCAGGGGGAAGAGCAGGGGCTAAAGGACAGTGGCAGGGGGCTCAGGCTGGGATGAGAGGGACTGCAGAGGGGTTCAGAAGTCTGGCAGGAGATGCAGGGACTATGTAGTATTAGAGACTGGAGAAACTTCTGGGGAAGAATGAGGCATCACGTAAAACAGGATGAAAACTGTGTGACTGGACACTGCACCGAGTGAGAAGATGTCCCTGCATAGGGAGTCTTCAGCCTCTCCTGGTGCTCAGTATTTGTTTTTTGTTTCCCTGTTTGTTAATTTTTGAGGCCAATGGCCATTAGGACAGTGGACCTCCCGCAGTTTGGTTTATCTCTACTTTTACAGCCCTGTCGAGCAGCAGTAAAATAGATAAGCTGGTAGATAGAAGCTGTTCAGACTCTAATTAAAACTATACTGAGAATTACAAGGAAAAACTCAGATACAGTGTTAATGAAAAGAAAGCTAAAATGGAAGAGATTTCGGTTCAAACCTGCCAGTCAAATGGCAATGCTTAGCTCTGCTGGGTCAGCTCCTGCCTGACGTCCTGAAAGATTTAGACAGACCTGTTAGCCATATCTTTATTATATAAATATATAACGTGGCAAGAAGAGTCCACTCATTGCATACCATAGTCAAAGCAAGCTCTCTTATAAAATGGTTCATCCCTGATGTTTTTTCATTCTGCCAATGTATTCCCATTAATTTCAGCAGAGATACTGTTGACTCAAGCATCACGCCTGTACGGTGGCACAGATGCGTGTACTCTCTGTTTCTAACCTGCATCCTATGTGGCAGTGGGTTATGTTGTCAAGTGTCTCTAGTCTTTGTCTGAATCAGAAGAGGCTTCTGTAATCTTTCACTGGGAATTTTCTCACAATCTCTTCTTTACAGTCTGATTTGTGAAAGGAATTCAAGAGCTGAGGCCAGCAGAAGTGAAGCAATTCCCAAGGTTGAAACTCTTACCTATCTTACAGTGTATCTTACTGGGTAAGTTAAGTCTGACAAAGAGCAAACGTTCCAGTTTCATACCTATGTATTGCCAAAGGCCGGACCACAGTGGATGGCACCACTCATTAGAGTGTTTGAGGTGTCTGAAACGATGAACCCAGGAGGCCAGGACAATTTGAGGACAGCTTCAATTTAAAAAGGTGTATCCATAGAGAATGGGAAGGATTAGAGTTCATCTCTGAGGCCAGATAGGATGGAAGATACCTTGCTGTAGAGGTAGTCATTATTCTGGCAGCTGCATGTGTTACAGACAACACTTTGCTGTTCTGCAAGGGCAGAACATACCTTTGCCTCTGGAGGAGAGGACGTATGCTTGCTAATCCCACAGGAACAGCTGGTTAATTAATAAAGCCATGAGGAAAATTCTGTTTGGCTTTGTTCTCTCTTTTCTGCCTCCAGGGTTGATGAGTCTGAGGAACGGAGAACTACACAAAAACTGTTTGCTGCAATGTCTTGGGACCTTCCAGCAGCAAAGAACATACTTTCTAATGGCTTTTTTTGTTGGAAATAATAGTTGTGCATCTGTACAGAGTCCATGAGCACCGTTCCATTACATGCAAGTTTTAATGTGACACTTGAACAGTTCCTACTGCAATGAAACTATAGCATCGAGTAGCACTTGGGCCATATCACTCTGCAGCAAGAAAACATACTGGAAAGTAGGTTGTGGAAATGATTCTGCTGGTTCCAGTAATCAGCGTATACAAGGGGGTCAAAGGTTTAGAAAGAGCTGGGGAATGCAGTTCTTGTGCCTGAGCACTGGACACAACCTATTCTCTCTGAGGGGCTGCTGGAAGGAGGATTTCTCTTAAATGGGACATGGCTGTCAGCTGGGCTTGATAAAAAATGCAAAGTTTACAGAACCATTTCTTCCCTGGAACCTGGTGCCTTCCTTCCTCTCTGAAGAGTGAAGTTCTTCAGAGCAGAGAGTAGGGAGAAAAAACTTGCTGGGTCTCGATATTCATGTGTGTAAGTTCTACGTACTGGAAGTGTACCTAAGCTTTGGACAGCTCTGTGATGGTTTGTTCATTCCCACTCAAAGAATTCAGACACAGGATGAGGGAGAAAAGGAGAAAACTGACTGGATATGGGTCAAGTTCAAGATGTATTTTGGGTTAGAAGTTGTGGATATAAAGATTATTATGTTTTTGAAAGTGGTTAAATTGTCTTGGTATTTCAGATTGATTATTCCTGTGGTATTTTGGCTGCTCCTGCCCCAGGATGAGGACACAGAATCCAAAGCCATGCTGTGGACTTGATTCAGAATGCAGAGCTCCTTCTGAGGTTTGAATACGAGGATTTGTACCCATGATTGCCCCTCTACTCCTAGTCAAAGCAGAAACTCTGTTTGGAAACTCTGAGGATGTCAGGGCTGCTCACCTGGCTTCTATGTATGTATGGCATGTGAATAATATAAAACCAGTAACTGTCATACTGGGTAAACTAGAGCTGTGTGTAGGCTATGCATAGGATAAGGTCCTACTTTTATATCCTCCTGGCTCCTCACAATTGGTGGTTTATGGTGTATCCTTACATGAGGGATGCATATAATGTTTAATAACTGTCAGTGGATCAGTCCTCTGTGAAATAGTTTAAGTCCTTTCAGATCCTAGTGCCTCCTCACCATCCTGCATCAATGAATTCAGTTTAAATTATGAAGAAAAAAATCTTTGAGTTGACTAGTTTTAAACTAATTATCAGATTTCTTCACTGTGGCTCCTTGATTCTTGTAATATAGGAAACAGTAAATAATAATATCTCATTCATTTTATCCGTAGTGCTCAGGATTTACATCTCTCTCTTCATTCTCTCTTCTCTGAGCTGAAGATAACTAGTTAATACAACTTTGCTCACTGCTTCAGAGTCCTTGTGTGGCTCTGCTCTTCAATTTCTATGCACGTGACATGAGGAAAGTACTCCTTACACCATAAGATAATTGGAACTTGTAGAGAACTTAAGAACTATTAAGAAAAGGCATTATTGTAGCATTCAAAATACTGCATATAAATTAACTCACAAGTATGCAGAGAGGTGACGAGTAGAAATTTTATCATTCTCATTCAGAAATCGCTTTTCTTAAAATATACAGCTATCAATTACAGGCATTCTGTCATTCTGTGATCAGTTTTTGCAAATGTGGCCATTATTTATTAGAAAACACTCCCTAAATTATCTTGGCTCTAAAATATTAATATTGCTATGGAAGAAAGGTATACAGGGAGCCCATTCAAAACCTTAATTGGTATGAAGTGAAAGAAAAGTCCCCCACACCTCCTTATTCATTGCCTCACTCATGAATCACGATTCATATAATGCATCTATCATTCCTGGACTAAATGAGAGAGTGATACAATGTCCTATGTAAGTATTTCTTAAGTCATTTTCCCATAATTAAATTTTGATTTGTCTCTTTCAGACCCTTTTTTCCTTGCTAAATCTTTCCAATATTACTATAAGGAGAGTGTAAATGGCAACTCTGGAAGTTCTTGCAGGTTCTCTTCTGAGGAGTTTGTTTATAACTAGTTTCTTAATCTTTAAAGCTTATTTTTCCCCTTTCAGATTGTTTATTCAGATCACTTTGTTTTACGTAATGTAAATATTCCAGCAAATTTCAGAACCAAATAGTGATGAATGTGATTAGAATCAGAGCTTTGTTAAGTAGTATGAGAAGATCCTTTATTTCAGCAAGGGAGATATATCACCTCAGTTGCAAATTATATCATGCTGACAGAGTGAAATGTACTGTAACCTGATGAAAAAAGAACATGATCTAACTGTATTGATACAGGAGGAAAGAAATGCACACACTGTTCAAAACAAGTATGTCAGGAAGGGTTTGGGTTTTTTTTCCTTGTTTCCATTTTCTGAAGCAGATAGTGAGGTAACTGTTTCTCTGGGTGGAAGAGTACAGCCCGTGCCTGGTTGATAGGTGGGTCTCATTCATTTGCTCATTGATTGACAGTTTATGGTTTATGTAACAGGGACAAGCATGAGGAAGAGCCATCTCAAAGAGAAAACATGACAGGATCCCCATCTTGTGAAATTGTACACTGAATGCTTTTTAAAAACCTTTTTTCAGGGGAACAGATGGATTGTTTACAGGCAATAATTAAGACCATGTCCCTTCCCTAAAATGCTTTTGATGTCAGGGCCAAATTTCATTTACTGTTACATCAAATCTCAGATTAAGTCATTATCTACTTCATCCAAGCCAACAGAGACAGTCTGGATTAACAGAGAGGTTGTTGGGAGGAATATCTGCTTAAAGTACATATATAGCAACAGAGAAAGGAGAGCCCAGTGGTGAAATGCAGTATCATTGGGCATTAATATAAACCAAAATTATGTGGGTCTGAGGTCTTGTTTTCTTCTTTACTGGGTACTCTGTGGTTTTGTTTGCTTCTTTACTGGGTACACTGGTTTGCTGGATAGATCCTAGAGTAAGTTGCAGTTTACAGACTTGTCTGCCTGTGTAAAATTCTATTGAGATTTCTTGAGGTCGGTTAGGGAGGCAGTGTTCTTAGATGGTTAGTCACATACAGGATTTTACAAGTATGTAAATAATATCATTTACCATTGATGCAGGTTAAAGGCATCACCATATTCAAACCGATGAATAAAAGAGTAGCAGGACTGCTTGAAGTGGTGTTTTGTGTACACAAAACCAGGTTGTCCTTTATCACTCTTCTCCAAAGTTGTTTGATATTGCAGTTGAGGTTAAAGCTTCTGGTATGGACTCACTATATTCCATTTTAAAAAGTAGTTTATCTGCCAAGGCAAGTTCTTTTTGAGTCCTGCAGTCATTGACACTGCCAAACCTCTCTGTTTTACTGCTCCATCACTCCACTCTTCATTCTAAGTCATTGCTACAAAACATATTTCTACTGAAGAAACCTATTTCCAGCTGAAATATAACACAAAGCTTCCACTATACTTACTTTGTAAGCATAAGTACCTATTTTTCAGATCCTCAGGTGCATCAGTAAATGTACCTACGGTTTGTAAGTGTTTGTTAAACCTGTACTTAAACTGGGCTTTGAAATGGCAGAAAATTGCATGTTGGATTTATCATTAAAGAGGGTGGTGGGAGGAGAGAGAAGGAAAAAGCATTGTTTAGTGTGTGACTAAAACAAGGAAGCTTTTGATTTTCCTCTTGCTCATTTTTTCAAACACCAGTGATTGCAATAAAGATGGAATGAAATATCCCCTGGCCTCTATGATAGTCTTGACCAAATGTGCTAAATCTGAAATTTATCCCAAAATCTGAGTGAGGAAGAATGTTCTTACCAACATCTAAATTCTTGCCTGTAATTTCAACTTATACATTTTTTTCTTTTCTTCTTGTTCTAAACTGCCATGAAATGTTGCTATATTGATATGACTACACACTGTTCCTATCAAAGTAAAATCTCTGCTAACTTTGTGGATTATCATTTGTTCCTGTATGGTGCTATCTTTCACCACATCAATAGTGAATAGTTATCC
>NW_010324294.1:92237-99412 GCF_000700745.2 Antrostomus carolinensis
TGAAATTTAGCAAGTACATAAATATACATGCCCTGTGTTGTTACTGTCGGGGTTACAAACATGTGTGGGAACAAAAATATTTTAAAAAGTAATTTAAAAAATTAAGTATTTTTAAAATACTTAATGGCAAAATGGCAGGACAGTTTTACTTTTAAACTACTCAGTTCCATATTTCCCAAATGATCATTTTCTACACTTGTATAAAACAAAAATAGTTTTGCTCTTAAAAGATGAGATTTGGCACTTAGGGCAAAATTTTCCTCTCCAATCTGCAATGCAGATGCCTTCGCCGCAGAGCAGATTTCAGCTGCCTTTCTGCATTCATTTCATGCATAAAACTTCCACTGACGTCTATGGGAGCTCCACGCATGGGCTCCGTTCAGACAACACCGAACAGGCCAGAGGGAAGAACATTCCCCTGATTTACCTTGAAAATCCAGGACCCAAACCTGGCCAAAGACTGAAGTCGTGCTGGTAACAACCATTTTAAGGTTCTTCCACAATCCGAATTTTTTCCTGGAATAACTGCGAGCAGGCTGTGGTCTGGTGGAGAAGCTGATATTTTGGCGAGGGTTAGCGCAGTTCTGTGATTAGTTTCTCTGCTCTGAATCGAAGCTAAATCGAATCTCCTAGCTACAATTTGCCATTAAAACCAAATCATTGCAGCCCAGGTTATGTGCGGGGCTGTTACCAGCGTGCAGGAAAAAATAATTTCTCTACAGCGCTGCCTTGAAGATGTCTGTGTCTCCTCCCATTAGCGGCTATGCTGGAGTGCTTGGCTGGTGAAGCTATCTACCAGTGTCCCTCCAACCCGTCCCTTCTGTCACATGTGCAAAAATCCTCCAGGGAGGGGACCCTCGGGATGATGTGGAGATGAATCCTTTCGGTATTTGTACGGGGGAAGGTAACTTTTCCTTCCCCTGTGTAGGATGAGTGTGTTAGAGCCAATACCAATTGCTGTTTCTGTGTGCCTTGAGGCAACGCGAGCAGGATTTTCTCTTTAAACCACTGCTAATTAGAATGAATATATCTAATGAAATAACAGCAGTGAATATTAATTGAAATAAACCCCCAAATCTCACCTAGATGGATTTTGATTTTTTTTTTTTGTCTGTACAGTCATACAAATACATTTTATGTTCATGTGTCCATGCTTAAGAAAGTGTGAAAAAACAAATAAAAAAAATCACAGACACCAGTGAAAATATATTTTCGTAGAAATTTACAGCAGAAATATTTATTCAGCCATGTTCAAATCTGTTTCCTTCTCCTCCCTAAAACACTATATTTGAGAAAAAGAGGGAGGAGAAGACAACTCATCTAGTTCAGATTTCCATGCCAGATGTGGCAAATAATTGAAGATACAGGGTGACAGTAGAGACCTGGGCAGTGCTACTGAAAAGCAGTGGGGCTTGGACACACTAGTCGTGTGTGAAAATGGTGTTTTAGTAGTTTGAAATGTTGTTTCTCCTGTTGCAAAGCCTGAAGTTGTTTTAGGGGGGCTCATGGAACAAATGCCCAACACTTAGACTCTTCACGAGGTATGAAGAGAAGAAAGGGCTGGATCCACGTCGTGAACTAGTGCTACACATGGGCGCTGAGTGTGGTTGCATTTCTCCAATAACAATGGAGAATGGCATATATATAAAATGCATATAATAATATGGATATTATATATGCATATAATAATATGCAATATATATATATAATAATATAACAGTGCATTTCTCTCGCCCTCCTGTCTGTCCCGTATACTGCAGTCTCCTGTGATTTCATTGAGGCTGTGCATGTGAGCTTGTTGTCTTTGCAGATCCACTCACTAGATCCAGTGATCTTAACATGAAATATAAAGAACCAAAGCCAAACAGGTATATTTTACCCATCTTTAAAGGGTGCAATAGAAGATTCTTTCGCCTGATTTGCAACAAAGGCAGTTTCACATTACACCAGGTGGGATTAAGGAGAATGGAAATCTTTTTGGAAAACAGATATTGGGACAGAAACTTATAGCATTTTTGTTCTATAGGAACGATAGGAAGACTTTCTTTGCATCTTATTACTGGCTTATGACTTAAATTTCTGGCTGGCTACTTAAAATTAATTTCCTTTATAGAACAGAAAATACAGTTGTCTGGAATTTTGATCTTTATAGGGTGTTATTTTTAAATTTCTTGGATGGGACAAAAGGCATTTTAGTGCAAGTGCTTGACTTGGTTCTACGGTTTCTCTGCTTGGTTGTTTCTCTACATTTTTTTTTTCATAACCTTGGGCAAGTCATTTAATACCTGCATTTCATTCTAACCCAAACTGGATGCCAAGAACTGGAACCTGCCTGCTAACTTTGTTCTCTTCATAGGCTTAGACAGAAGCCTCAGTAAGAAGGAAAGCAAAAGATATTAATTAATATAATTTGTCTGGCATTAATAATTCACTCAAAAAATGGATATAGGATACAATGGGATTAAATGGTCAAGGTTGATTTAAATATGTGAAATGGAGGTGGGTTTTTTTAAAGATTCTGAGAGTTATTGCTTTGCTTACATGATTTATATGTATTCTTTTAAAATGCATTATCAAACTTTTCCATTCAGTGGGAATACTGAAAGAATCAAATTATCTTTTTCAATTATAAAATAATGCAAAAGGGAAGATGATTATTTTAAAGCTTTCCCTTTTTAAAGTGTAATCAACACCAAGGCTAGAACACACCTCAGACCATATATTGCAAAGTTACCAGTTCCAGTGCCCCCAGACCAGCCCAGAGTTGTCTTGTCTGATACTCCAGGACAACCTGTCTCCCGTGTAATAAATCCAGTGCAAATCCTGATGATCAGTGTCTCTGCTAGTGCATGTTTTCCCATCTCCTGCCTGTTACTGCATTACACAAGAAATCTCCAATTTAGCCTCTAATCCTGGCAAGCATTCCTTGGACCATATCGCTCTCCTTTCATGTTGGCCAAGTTTAAAGGGGGAGAAGGAGGAGGAGCAAGATTAGCCAGCTGCTTTGAAAACCCATCAGCGCGTCCTGTATTTACTGAGATGAGTGATAAAGATGAGCTTTGGTCCTCTTGTTTGCTTTTCAGATAAAGACTGTGTGATGTTTGGGGAACAGAGATCACGTTTTCTTGCACTTGTGTCTTGTATATTGCTTAAAGACTACGAGGAATGAACTTGTGCTCCAAAGGAAGTTGGCAATAAAGTTTACTCTATAAAAAGAAACCTGCAGTTAGGATACAGTTTCCTATTCTGAGTCAAAGCAGGGTGTCGAGTCAGAAATTCCAACCCAGCGGGTCAGGAAGGATTCCAGGACTTCTTGAATCACAACTGAAATGTGTTCCCTTCTTTTCACCCTTTTGGCCCAAGTCCCACTGGGATTACTACTCCGAATTATTTTATTCCATTCACTGTGTGACTGGTGCTGAATGTGAATACATACTGTGTTCTCCCTACGCTGCAGCTTCTCTTCCCATCTTCACTGACTTTCCCCTTTACATACTGTGCACACGACCAGTTCCACCCCACCATTTAGAAGACTTTCTTGTACCTAAATCATAGGAGGTGCTGAACTCTACCCTAAACCGATGAAGATCACTGCTTTTGCTATTTCCAGTGTCTTTGCTTTTCATTTGTAAAAGAAAAACCCTATGAACTTATAAGCTATTTGGATAGTGATTTTATTCCATATTTACTTTTTCATTAGAGTTATTATGAGAAAGACACACAACTTTTTAAAGGAAGATTTTTTTATTTTCTCCTTTAAAAAAGCTATGAATATTTGAACAAAAGCATGCCCTTTGTTTCCATATCATCACGTTTACAACAAAGTGCACAAAACATGGCATTTTGTTTGTGTTGAGTGTGGTTTTGTGAACACATTTCTATTAGGAACTTTTCTCACCTGTCTTTCTCTGTTTGTATACATGCTTGGCAACCTAGATGGAAAATAGGTAATATTTCTCATAGTTGTCATTCTCAAGTGGTACTGGCTCCCAAATATAAGGTCACAAAAATAGTATAAGAAACCATAAATTATATATATCTTGTATAACACGTGGTTCTGTAATACTTTATGATGGCAATTTCAAATCTGCCCAGAAAGAAGGCAAAATGTAAAATGAATGAAACTGTTGTAATGTAGAACAGCTTAAGAATGCTGAAATGGAGCTAGCAGGATGTACTTTCCTGGATGGTTTTACTGAATTTGATCATTTATTGTATCCCATCCTCCTGGTTTTCTTCCCCCAAGGGTACACTAAATGAACTGATGACATGATTTCTTTCTCTTCACCATTATGCAAGCAGCATCTGCTGAGGATTACATGTTCAAATGTAAAGATAATGCAGTAATTAGCAAGGACAATAGGCACCTAAAAAAGAGGAGAAAATCTAAAAGGTGAAATAACAATGTTTGAAGGGAATTTAACTTGTAGGTAAGAGAAATTAATGAGATGAGCAACTTGACTCAAGTTTTAGAGTTTCCATGGTTCTAAGAGCATGTTTTTGCAATGTGCCTTATGTGATGTCATTAGGTAAAGCAGTAAGTGGTAAAACAAGGCAAAAGAGTCTGTGCCTTAATTATTAGGCTTTAATAATTCTCCTCTTTTGCCCAATGTATCTTTCACTCTGCTACACGCTGGACTATCATCATCAAAGGATGGGTGGAGAACACTCCACCTAGAACACCCTGTAATTTAGTCGTTAGGTTATTTTCATAGGAGATGTGGGTTTGAAGCTCCTTAGGCAGATGGCTCCCACTTCCTTGTTACTGTATTAAAAGGGGACATTACCCCAGCATCTTAAGAGAACAGTTTCTAAAAGGATGACCTTAGGTACCGAAACTTGAGGAGGATGTCCTTGGCTGGGGATCCAGTTCTGTAGGCAGTGAGCAAAGGTGGCCATGAAGGTCAGTGGTTTGTATCTGAGAACCAGGAGGTGTATAACCTTGCTGAAGAAGAGACTTCATATATCTGCCTCCCTACAGTGTTTTCCACTGGCTAGGAGCAGCACGGTGTCTTCTGTGACTGTCTTGCTGAGGAACCAAACTTTCTTCGTGAATCTATGTGCTGAACACCACTCAGGGAGAACAGTGCCTTCTTTTAGTTCGAATGATGGATCAGCCTAAATCCATTGTAAATCCATCCCTCAGTTCTTCTCCTGTCAGATTAATACCTCTGGTAGCTCTCAAGTTTAGACCAAACAAACTAAATATGATAATATTAATAAGATCATTTCAAGCTCTTGATCCTTCTCTGCATTTTAACAGAAAGGTATGAAGTGGTCAGGAATCCACGATGTCATTCTAGGTTGACTTGGCACATGTATAAAGGACAGAGTGTTTGGATAATGGAGAATCTAGCTCTAATTTTTCCTCAGCATGAAAAAGTCTGGATCAAAAATCCAATCTCAAAATTCAAGACAGTGGCAGTTGTTTCTCTTTCTTTTTTCTCATTAGCTATGCAATAGCCTACAAGGCTTCAGACTGTGCACGCGAGCAGGGAGCGGCAGTCTTTCCTCTACTGCTTTTGCTCAAGAACATGCAGGTTGTTTTAGATGATGATTCCTTTGCAGGAGAAACAATGAACTGTATGAATCAAATGTTTTCACAGTGGTTGAAAACTACGGCTTGGCAACGAAGGAGAGCGGGAAAACATTAAAGACGATGTAGTAATACAGACAGGGAAGAAAGAGAGAGATGGGGTAGAAGATTACAGGGTATTGGGTAGAGCACACAAGCTAAACAGGAAAAATCAGATGAGGAAAGGAATGTGAAAAAATGGGGAGGTAAAGATTGAGAAATCTGTCTTGCCAGGTAAGCAAGCTGTGGTGTCTCACTTTGAGAAAAAGGAAGGTTAGAACTGTTGGCCGACCTCTGATGAAATACAGTATGTATTTTCACAACACCTTAATAATGGTAGTAAAGCAATTATATTGCATAATGGTCTGAGGAGTGGATGCTTCTAACATTGATTTCTAACACTCTTACTTGCTCCTGTAGCTGCCAGGATACCTCACTCCTTGCAATAGGGTGCCCTGATGTTCTGTCTCGTGGGGGTACTGCAGGTGCCATACCGCTGTCTTCCACAGGGCAGGCGATGACCGAGCTTCAGATTTTGTGGTGGTTTTTAACTGAATCTCTGTGGGCTTCGTATGTGTCCTGTAAGTGCCTGTTTCTTGTATCTGAAGTACTCTTAGGAGTACTCAGATACTTCTTTCACTTATGAAGGTGAAAGAAAAGGTTTGGTGTCCAGCACTTAGAACATAATTGAAATTTCATGGCTTGAGGCTTTCATATAATTTGTTGAAGGAGTTTAAGGCATGTGGCCAAACACACAGCTGATCTGTGTTTTGGTTGTACAAATGTCCCTGTAGTGAAACCTGAAGAGTTGGTTTTGTTTTTTTTTTTTTCCCCTTATTCTTATCCTGGAAACTACTCTTAAATCTGTATCCAACAGAGTTTTACAATGGCCCCTCTCTGCATTCCGAGACAGATTTACAGCTGGTTGTGGGCTGGGATGACCATACTGCAAAACCCCAAAACCAACTGTGTATTTCCCAAAGGCAAAGCCTGAAGACTCACAGTTTGTGGGCCCATTTTTGTGGTGTGCTCCTGTGGCGAAGGATCAGACAGACAGCGTTTGCCTCACAAGTGATACCAATGCCTGAGCACCTCCTTCCCCACTGAGCACCAGTTTCCTCTATTTGTCCTTTACATCACATTTGCCTTTTCCTTGTTGTTTATTTGGGCACAAAGTCTCTTATACATGGCAGTCACCTCATAAATCCTGCAAAGGATAGTTTTTTTTTTTCCTCCTGAACCTGAAGGCATAACGTCTTGTTTCACAGCCACAGCCTTACTGAGCTGAAAACCTGCTGGTGACACTCACATGCAGTTTGCCCTGTAGCTGAATTAACCCGGGTCTCCAGGAGAAAACCACAGACCTTGAGCTTCTCCGCATTTCCCTGATGCGATAGCCGAGCTGCTTTAAAACACAGCGAATTTATAACGTGTGGTGTCATCTCACAGACTCTGCCAGTGAGT
The DNA here is from genome assembly GCF_000700745.2 of Antrostomus carolinensis. NCBI lineage: Eukaryota > Metazoa > Chordata > Aves > Caprimulgiformes > Caprimulgidae > Antrostomus > Antrostomus carolinensis. The sequence goes on from NW_010324294.1 coordinate 99,277, forward strand.
GTAAGTGGCATAAAGAGCATGTGGAACAGATGGAATGAGACATGCACGTAAAGAATTAAAGTATTTGTGAGGGAATTTGGCAAGGATATTGGAATGCTTCAAGCACTGTGTACGGGGGTGGAGGGAGGGAGACCAG
>NW_010324295.1:0-39765 GCF_000700745.2 Antrostomus carolinensis
CAACCTGATCTAGTGGAAGGTGTCCCTGCCAAGTTCCATCTTGGTACTAGATGATCTTTAATGTCCCTTCCAACCCAAACCATTCTATGATTCTGGACTACTGACATTTGAACAGACTAGCTAGTTTGAGGGAGAAATTTCATGTGTGCTTTATGTAGTATAATTGTTATTTCCCCTACCAATAAAAGAACAGCCCCTAGAAGAAAGGTGAGTTAAGATACTACCCCCAAATGTGTACCATCTGTGCTGGAAATACAAAGAGTCTGCTGTGAGACGCGTGGACAATATGCACATATGCGGCTCTAAACGTGCATATGCTTCTATTTCACCCCTTACTCCTACTACTGTAGCAGCATTAGCTTAGCTCTTAAAAACAGCTTTTTCAATTAAAAAAAAAAATCATTTTAAAATATTCTTTCCTTCTTTCTTACTTCCTTTCTTCCTTTCTTCCAAGCTTCTCACTTGTGTCAACACCTTTTCTGAGGATGGAGAATTTTTTAAGAGTTGCAGATAAGAAATAGGTGGGAGGGGGAAAGAGGTTCTCTAAAAACTGGGGAGAATGTGCAGGCATCATTCATCTTGCTGTAGTCAAATGGTATGACAGAGGTGAAGGGAAACATGAGGGAAGACAGAAAATAAAAGAAAAAGAAATCCACGCCTGTTTTTAAAAAACAAACTAAATAGCTGTGAAACTACATAGTTTCATGTAAGTAAAATAATTTGTTTCCTTTAAAGGCAGCTCTACCCCTGTGATTTCAGAGAATGTCACAGCTCAACACAGTCAGTCCTTGGCCCCTCTGTGCTCTACAAGTGATAATTCCTTCCTCCTCCTCCTCCTCCTCCTCCTCTTTCCTTAGACACCTTTCTTGCTACTAAAACCCTCCCTTCCTCCTTACTTCCTACCTTCTCTCTCAAACAGCCTAACCACCAACACAGTGAGTTAAACACAGAGCAACCGTTCCCAGTTTGTGCTTCACTTTGAAACTGGCTGGTTTCATTTTGGCAAAGGACACTGTGTGTGTGTGTGTGTCAGAAAATATTTTTATGTTTCCCAGCTGCAACAGTGTAACTGTTCATCTAATAAAATACTTTCTCTCTGGTCCCAAACCCCACCTTGCTGATGTTTGTAGCTGGTGATAGTCAGAACAATAACTATCCTCCCCTCCTCCCAAAGTATTAACAGAGTGTCCTTTATGTTAAAATTGAGCAGCACTTGAGAGAATGCTTCACCATTTGGGGAATGTCTTGTGTTTATGGGTACAAAGGTGCTGGGAAAAGACAGATTGAATCATCTCACTCAGTGACTGAAGCTCTGCTTCAAATATTAGAAGGTAGCGTCTCTCCTAAAGACCCATCTGTCAACATTATTCGTATGACACTCCTCACCCTACCATCTGACTCCCTTTAGTGGATCACTTCCCACTTTCCAGTGTGGAGTCTGGTCATCAAAAATGCACTTTGGGTCTAAATAATTTTTTCTCTAAGTAACTTTGGTAAACATAAAGAAGGGAGTTTCAAAAAAGTAAAGACATTTAGACAACTTCAAATATTTTTTTGCTTTGTTTTTAAGGTGATTTAAGAAAAGCAGCTGCATTGACTTTTGTAAAGGGGCACAAAATATTTTTTTCATATACATGAAAAGGCAAAAACATTGTACAATTTCACATGGCAAAGATGATATAAAATGCCTTTACCTAATCTCAAAGCCCATGCAAAAAAAAGTGGATTTTGCCAGTCAGTGATTTCTGATGGAAAAATTCAATGTTTCTGGCTCTGGCTTGAGCACAAACTCTACCAAAGGCTACAGAACAGCTCAGAGGTCTTGGAGAGAGGCTTCTCTCTGCTGCTTTAGCTTGCTTTGCAAGGCATATTTTTTCCAAGAAAAGCTCCCCTTCAGTGCTGCTCATCCCTCAGCTCCAGCATGCAGAGCAGTGGCTTTTGTGCTGCTCCCTGTGGGTGACAGCTCACGTTCACACTATGTGGATCGACACCTGGGCAAGCTCTAACCAACCATGCTTTTAAAAACAGGAAGATCACAGTGACAATCTTAACATTTGAGTTGATATTTTTGTGGGACTCTCAGGGGGACAAACGTTTTAGCAGGGCCTGTAGCAATAGGACAAGGGGAAATGGTTTTAAACTAGAAGAGAGTGGATTTAGACTAGAAAGAAGGAAGAAATTTTTTACAGTGGGAGTGGTGAAACACTGGCACAAGTTGCCCAGGGAGGTGGTAGAAGCCCCATCCCTGGAAACATTCAAGGTCAGGCTGGACGGGGCTCTGAGGAACCTGATCTAGTTGAAAATGTCCCTGGTCACTGCAGGGGGACTGGGTTAGATGACCTTTAAAGTTCCCTTCCAACCCAAACCATTCTGTGACAGCAGAAAGCTGATTACTTTCCTTGAACTGTTTTTCCTCCATGTTTTCATTGCCGCTCCTCTTCCCTATCTTCCTTTTGGTTTTCTGTTTGCAAAAAATAGCGTGGATAGGAATGGCATTTAATATCATAAAATGTGGAGAGTTCTTTTTGCTAAAAAATTGCACATATGGTATATGACACAGTCTAAAGATTCATCAACCCTTGCTCTGCCAGTAGCTAGCCAAAGAAAAATCTTCCTAAAAATAACAAAACTGGTAGGGAGCTCAGGATCTGACCTTGGGAGAAGCCCAAGGATTTTGTAATCCTGTGGGAAAATGAGTTTTAATGTGCTCACTAAGTTCTGGTATCTGACTACAAATCTTAAGAAGCTGTATCTTAGAGGGGGAAAATGCATCAAAAACTGCAGTGGAGATGAGAGAGTAGGAAAGCTTGTGAAAGTCACATACAGAGCTGCCAAATTAAACATCATACCAATGTGTGTTACTTGTGGGAATTACTACATGTTGTCCTACTATTCTGTCATTAAGCAATGCACCCAGAGGTGACACTGACAAGGCTTCCAGCAACACCTGCAGGTCCTGAGCCCTGCGGCAGCAGGAGGAGCAGGAGGGCTTTGCTGGCACCAGCACCATGCAGCTGCTTACACATCTCCCACTCACCACCCTCACTCCAGGGTGGGTGCAGGGATAACCCCAGGACACTCCTAGAGATGTGCATCAGGATTTCCCACTCTTGAAACGTGTGCATGTTCAGGGTGATGGGCACATCACCAAACCAGCGTGCCAAGGAAGGGCCAACATTGCCGCACAGCTGGATTGTGCCCCATGTTGTTCGATGGGGTTTGCATACATGCTTAATGAAAAAACACAGCCTGATTCTGGAGAGGGAGTTCTTGAAAGAAGACCCATCATGCACACACGTACACTGGTCATGAATATGCCTATGTTTATGCACACTTATGGTACAAAAATATTTATAACTAGAGCTGATAACTTTGTTTCTCTCAAAAGACCTTTTTCATGCAATAATAAAAATGATGGTGCAGGGAAAACAACTCTTCCTGGCCTGAGGCAGTTTGCTCCAATAGAAATAAATGGTAGAATACATAGCTTATTTGCCATTGAAAATCCTTGTGTGTTGTGTGCCAGTGTATGTACATGCTTTGCCCTTCTACCTCTCACAGCTTTAGGTCCATGATCTTTTTCAGCATCTATTACAACCGCAATGTGAGACACGTTAAAATTTACATGACCAATACAAATAAATGTGTCTACAGAGAACAGCTTGTGCAGGCTCTGTGCTCTTACAAGATAAATCACAAACACACTCTTCCTTTCCAGGTTCAAAACATGCAGATTGCCACCATGTAAACAAAACATACCCCCGAAAAAAAGGCAAAGAAAAGGATATTGTGAAAAGCACATGATAAATTTGACTTCAAGAGCAAGCTCTACCACATGCTTTATAAGTGACATTGAGCAAGTCATGACTTCTTCATGTGACATCTGATGGCAATAATCATCTGGTTTTGGTGTTCTCCATGCTTTACCCTCATTTAAATTTCATGTTTTTTAGAAAAGGAATTTCTCCCCTGCAGTGACTCTCTATGGCTTCTGGTGATAAAATGGAGACTGGGAGCCTTCTACCCAAAAAAGACATAGATAGCCAATCTCAGCAAGTAAGTCCCAAGTACCACAGTGCACGCAATAAATCTTCCAGATTTAGTCTGCAGTTAGTAAAAAAGTGCTATGTTTAAGTAAAATACAAAACATCCACAAAATATAGCAGCCATTTATGAAGACAGAAGCTGTTCTAGAGTCAGTAATTTAGTACAGCCCAGAGGGGTCCCTGAGCCAGCACTGAGGCAGCCTGGCCCCATAGCACCGTGCAGCACTGCACAGACTACAGGTTGTTGCATTGTTGCCATTCAGCAAGGCAGGAATATGCCCTCAGCATGTTTTCATGACAGAAAATGAGTTTGGATAAACATTACAGCACAATTAGAGATGTCTTGTTCAGACAAATTGATTTTGTTGAGCATATTTCTAAGCTCTTCAGTCCTGCCAAGTCAGATAGAAAAAAATAACAATGATTCAGACTGCCAGCTTATAAGCAGACATAGTAATTGCCATAATTCCTCAAAAGGAACAAACTCACTCTTGAAAATTCTTTTTTCTTAAGATGTTAACCAAAAAGTAGCATTACAAATCCTATACTAGGAAGTGCTTCATCCATGACTTGTCCTAACTACCAACCCCATCCATATAGCACAGGATCAAAACGCTTCTCGGTGAGATGTTTCCAGCTCCAGCCCCGTCACAGCAGTGCTGTTGGGTGCAGAGCCATCATGGAGGGCATCCCCACTGCCAGGCCTGGGCAAAGACCTCCACAGCCCAGAACCTCTGTGGGCCCATGTCCCATTGGAGCCATCTCCCCTCCACCAGTGCTCGCACTGGGGCTGGTTCCAACTGCCCGACAGGGCAGAGAGGCACTGCCGCTATCCTGCCTCAGCTGATATGGATTTACACAGACAAATGCATTCTATCCAGAGGTGCTCTTCAAGCTAGGACTGTACTTTCAGTCTGGTTTTCAGCCTGGCCATAAACAGCGTGGGGCCCACAGGAGGCAGGGTTAGCATGTGTGATGGGACAAGGCAGCCAGCGGCTCCTTTGAGCAGCCTGAAGAGGAAAGTCTATCGATTCACTGTAGGGTAAAATGTAGTGCAGTGTTCTAGACCATTATAATCCCATTCTGCCTTTGCCAAGGTTTTCAACCTTACTCTCTGTCTCTCCCTTTTTTTTTTCTTTTCCTTTTCTTCTTTGCCATTTTTTTTGTTGTTGTTTTTGTTTTGGTTTTTGTTTGTTTGTTTGGTTGGTTGGTTGTTTTTTTCCCTCCCTCTTTAAGCAGGAATATATTTATCATAGGCACTGGACTGAGCTGTACCCCCAGGATTTGTGTTCCAGGTCTGTACAGTTTAGGGAGGGGTGGAAACTGCAAACTTAGCCCATTGTACTCCTGCTGACCAAGAAAGGGCAGATATTAGGATATCTTGTACTCCAAATATCTATCAACTATTCACTTCATTCCACACATGCAAAGGGAAATCAGGTATTTCTTTTATGAAATTATATTAAAATCAAAATGATTTGGGGGAAAATATTAAAAAGCACGTAGGGACCAGCTTTAAAGTGCTTCAATGGCACTTTTGGCAAAGTAAATTTTTGTTATTCAAGATATTATGCGTACCTTGGAGGAACTGAAATCAAAGTGATTGCTCTACATCTGTATTCCTTGTATTTTGCTGGTCATGAACTTATTTTGTCTATGTTTCCTTGGAGGCTTAAGAAGGAAGGAAAAGACAGAAAATAAAAAGCTGAGAAATGCAGATATGATCTGAATTTCTAGGGAATTAACTTCTTGATAGAATATTATAAGAAATTCACATAATCTTCTCCTATCACATATGGTTTCAATTTGGGATTAATGTTTCACTTCTAATTTGAACTGCATATAATAATTAAAATATTAAGAAAAGTCATCAGAAAAATAGATTTTAAGGCAGCTTTTCTTATTTACAAATGTAGTAGTATTTAAAAAAACCCGACTATTCTCAATTAAAGGACTTTACACTGCAGCATATTGCTGACATTTATCTAGCTGTAAACAAACACCCACTGAAGAGCAGTATGTTATGGTTAATTAAACAACAACAGTTGGGGGGGGAGGAGGAGGAGGAAATATTAGTTATTTAGTTTAACTGGAAAAACATGAAGAGACTTGTAATGCAGCTACAAATTCAGTGAGTCAAAAATACAACCCTCTAAAGTTAGAGCTCTAAGTACTACAAATATCAGCATCCCAGAGCATGGTCTCAGCTAATTGATCAGCCATCTTTAGTTAGTGGCACCAGCTAGAGATCAGTGGCATCTGTAATTTTAAGAGAAGAGAGCTGCTCAACTTCCAGCTCTCCTGCTGTGCAGCCAGCAAGTTCTCATTTCAGCGGGGGCTCAACACCTGTCCATGGCTGGGCTGTATTCTGGAGCCCCTGCACTGGTGGGGTACATGGGTGGAATAAACCTGAGGTCCATGTGCATTCAGCTGGGTCCCTTCAGTGTTGGGCTTCCTGAGGGGGTCCCTTCCCAGCAGGATTTGAGATGGTACCACCAGACTGCTTGGCAAGCCTCAGGCTCAGGGGATGCTGAGGTTGGTAGCTTGCATTTCTTCAGCTTCAACCAGCTCTGATGTAAAAGCGTAAAACCAGGCAGAAACACAAATATTTGTGGGATGGAAAAATCACTCTTACCCTGCATTTACTCCAAGCTCATCTCTGCTATTCTTTTAAAATAACACATTAAAGATACTTTATATAGCAATTTAATAATAACTCTTCATTCCTAAAGTAAGAAAGTATAATTTATCAGCTTTTTATAGACCAATAAACAAGATGGACATTTGTACCTGAGACAAGATGCCTTAGTACTCACCTCATCTCTTTTTTTTCACCTTGCCTCCAAATCAGGCAGCCAGAGAGAAGAGCAGCAAGGCCAACGAGAAGGCACAGGCTGACACCTTGTGCCCATGGCACCCACCACTACCAGGCACAGGGATGGCCTCCCCACAGCTATCTTTGGAGCTCAGCAAAGCTCTCAGAGCACCGTGGATGATTCAGGTAGCAGGGAAACCTGGGAGTTCTCTGGACGTACCCCTGCCCAAAGAAGTGTCAACTCTGGGGTCAGACCAGGCTGATCAGATCTTTACTCATTTGGGTCTTGGAAACTCCCCAGGGATGGAGCTCTTGGCTTGGTCTGGGCTAGGCTGAGCTTTTGCTGGGCACTAGACTTAAAGAGGTTTTCAGCACAGAGGCCCAGTGAATCAGTCCAAGCTTTAGAAATTAAAAACATTAACTGGGAAACAGGGATGGAAGCTCTGGGTGACAAGAGACCTAGATCATAACCCTACCTTTGCCAATGGCTTCCTCCATGAGAGCAAGGGTTATGGGGTTTGGGTGCCTTAGATACTCCCTCTAGAAAAGATGAAAAGTCACACTGAAGTGACCATTTAAACTTCACTATTTCAGTCATTAATATTTGTAAGAAGATCTTAGATTTCACAGTGAAAGGTACCACAGACCTGTGATGAACAAGGAAAAATATTGCATCTGAGCATTTCTATCTTCAGAGTCCCCTAGTAGATTATAGGCAGCATGCATTTCATTTGTGGTTTTATGGAAAGTGTGTATTTCAGCACTTTTTCCAAAACTCATTAGCTCAATCAATTTTATTCCATTTTCTATCTTCCCCCAGGGTGAGCAGAGGAGGAAAACACAGATAAAGGGAAGAAATGTAAGCAATATCTGCAGGTGACATCTTCCAGCAGTAGCACTTCGGGCATCTGATAACCTCCCGCTGACAGTCTTTCTTGTGGTAAAGGCTGTAACAAACTCTTGCTGGGCAGAAGGAAAATGTCAAGTGCATCATAAAAGCCATAGCAAACGTCAAAATGTTGGAGGATTTATTGCAAGTGTGTATTTCTCCTTTGTATTGCTACATTTTGAACTCCCTAGATCTGCCGTTCAAAAAAAAAAAAAAAGTCATATTTCTAAGACAAAATATATGATTTTATGTACAATTTCTTCAATTATTCTTTTGATATCAATCTGCCAGAAAGAATAGTTCAATACTCAATTACCTAAAAGAGTCTATCCAGACTCAAATGCTCAGCACTCTGCTGCCACTTAAGGAAGAGAACTTTAGACTCCTCTTCCCAAAGGCATAATAAATGACAAAAAGCTGCTTTGTCCTATATCTTTTTTTTTTTTCTTAAGAAAAATAAAAGATTTTTATGCTTTGTTCCAGCTGTACCGCTGCATGTATAAGAAAGAGCAATATTCAATAACTAGGACTTTTAATTTGTGCTAATAGTTTTTGGTCTATGGTACATGATGTACCTCTAATAATAAAGTAGCAAGCAAGTGTGAAGTGGTGGGTGCTCTGTTCAGAATACAAATGAACTGGTAGTCTTTTGAAAAAGAGTAAATAAGAGACCTCTAGCGCCCAACAAGACTGAGGGCTCCCATGCACTTGAAAGAGCTAGCACAATGCAACAGCTGAATTGTATGTATCTTACAATGCATATCTTACAATTCATACAATAATTCAGTGTAACTAAAACCTTAATTCAAATTCTAAATTCTAAAATCTATTAGTAAAATATACTAATAAGAGCTACACTTGTAAACTTCTTTTTGAAGAAGGAACTCCGGGTCTTTTCTTTCCTCAACTGGTCCACAGCGACTGACCCCCACAGTGGAGGAGAGCTCAGAGCAGAAGGGAAAAAACCAAAACAAACCAGACGAATAAAAAACCCCAAATCCAACAATGAACTTAGGGAAGAATGTATCGTAAAGAAAGTTGAACTTATCTCAACACAAGGGAGTCTGGAGGGCAAACTCAGTTTTGGGTAAGACAACTGCACCAGTGAGCCATCAGGTTCCCTGAGGCAATTACCAAAGAGCAATGATTTCCTCAGCCAGGCAGCTCAGCGTGGGGCAGGGAGTGCATACAGGGCTCAGCCAACATGAAGCATAACAACTGGACAACTAATAAGGCAAATTTTGAAGGGAACAATTATTTGAGCTGGCTTCAACTCATGTATTCATTCCTTTCCAGTGACTGGGGGTGGCCAGGGTGGTGCTGGTGAGCATATAGAGACTGGCAATGTTTGTACTGTGATTCAACTGTATATTGTGATTGCTGTATTATGCTTGTGTAGTTCACTCTGCTGAACTAAAATCTCATGTAACACCAAATAAATCAAATAAGTAACTTGACATTAAGTAAAGTTGGTAATAAATAACACTGATAATAAGTAGATTTTATAGTAAGCCCTCTTCCTGTGGAATATCTAAAAGAACCTGTGCAGAGTGTATTGGACTCTGACATCCACTGGCCAGGTGTTTTCTACACAAATGTAAGATGTAATTTTTGTGTCTTCATATTCCATATTGTAGAATAAGCTTTGTGACAACCCATTATAACACATAATGTCTACACATACATATTTCAAAACAGCATGCCAACTACTATCAGAGGCATTAAGATGAATGAATGGAGCTATATAAATTATAGTAATTGCTGAATAGACATGATAACCATGCTTCAACTTTAAAAAAAAAAAATCAAATGAATTAGTTTACTTTATTCTTAAGTTCAAACACACAGGAGACCACAGACCACACTGCAGCACTTTTTCTGCCTTAGGAATACTCAGGATCAAACTGAGCCTCCAGTTGCCCCTCAGAGCTGAGCATCAGCTGACACAGACCTCAGAGAAGTAGCTTTATGGCATCACTCATGGTTGCGTCTCAGCCTCAGCCTTAGCAACATCTCCTCTCATGGTTTTGAAATACTCAGAAGGTGTCCAAAGAAGGGCAATGAAGCTGGTGAAGGGTCTGGAACACAAGTCTTATGAGAAACAGCTGAAGGAACTGGAATTGTTTAGTCTGGAGAAGTGGAGACTCAGAGGAGATCTTATCACTCTCTACAACTACATGAAGGGAGGTTGTAGTGAGGTAGTGGTTGGTCTCTTCTCCCAGGTCACCAGCAATAGGACAAGAGGTAGTGGCCTCAAGTTATGCCAGGGGAAGTTCAGGTTGAATATTAGGAAAACTTTATTCTCTGAAAGAGTGGTCAGACATTGGAACAGGCTGCCCAGGGAAGTGATGGAGTCACCATCCCTGGAGGTGTTCAAGAAATGTGTAGATGTAGCACTCAGGGATATGGTTTAGTGGGCATGGTGGTGATGAGTTGACAGTTGGACTGGATAATCTTAGAGGTCTTTTCCAACCTAAATGATTCTGTGATTTGGTGATAAAGTTCCTACACACAACGTGGCATGTCTACAACAAAAACTGCACAAACATAAAAGCAGCTACACAGGGTCAGACCAAGAGCCCATATCATATACTGTCTCCAACAGCGGCTACAACAAATGTAAGGGGCAGAACAGTACACAAACATACATGATGCTCCTTCTGATACTCTCTCAATAAACTCCTCTCAGTATGTGAATTTAGGAAACCTCCTAATCTAGATGTGGTTGTACAGCTGCTTTCCACTGAGAGTTACTTCTTGAAGCATTTGTCCATGCTCTCTTTCAACCTATATAACATGTTAACATCTCTATATATCATTTGGACAAGAACACCAAGCCATCTATTAAATGAAGATCCACCTCTTGTTTGCTTTGACAGGCTCTTTCCAACCCCCTGCTCTTAGCAACACCATTTCTTTGCCCTGACTCTGGACAGTGTCCTCTGTGCAGACGTCCCTCACTGCAACCTGGCAGCTCTCTTCCTGTTTCCATAAAACCGGAGGGCACTGTCAGGCTTTGGCCTCAGCTCATCCCCCTCAGTGTCTGCCAGTGCTTCTGCTCTTCTGTCCTCTCCTCAGGATGATAAACTGGTGACCAGGCCTGCAGGCCAGTGGTCAACACCCACAGCAAAGTGGGTGTGGAGGTTTTAACCCAGCTAGCATCCAAACACCACATAGCCACTCACTCAGCCTCCCCTGCCCGGGAACTGGGGAGAGAATGAGAAGGGTGAAAGTGAGAGAACTCGTGGGTTAAGATAAGAACAATTTAACAGCTGACATAAAATGGAAATTTTTAAAAATATTGACAATAATAATGATAATAACAGTAATAATGGAATATACAAATGAGTGATACACAGTGCAATTGCTCACCACCTGCTGACCGATGCCCAGCTGATCCTGGCTAGTGATCCCAGAGGACAGAAAAATCTTGAAAGCCTGATCCCAGAAGAGCAAGGAAGTGAGCTTTCTGGCAAGCCCTCATTTATATACTGAAGTTGATGTTATATGACATAGAATATTCCATTGTTGTATCAAAAGGCCAATTTGGTTCTGTTAATCTTACTATGCTCCCCCAACTTCATCTACACCTGCAGACTAGCAAAACATGGGAAGTTGGGAAGTCCTTGATTTCTTAGCAACAACTAAAAACATTAGTATATTATCAACATTCTTCTCACACCAAATCTCATACTGAAACCTAAACACAGCACTATTCTAGCTACTGAGAGGAAAATTAGCATCCCAGCCAGAACTGGGACAGCAGGGACCCCAACCCCATCTGCACTACCATGTCACTCTGTGCCAGCTACACCCAGGGAAGCGGACAGATGTCACAATATAAATCCTGCAACCTCCCCGGTGCCTTCCAGGGTCTACCTGAAGCATAAGCAGAAAATTAGGGGAGAAAAAAAAAGAAGTCCATGAACACTCTTTTTTTTAGAAGGCAACTTTGTTTTCAGCATGCCCCTGTGCCAGGATTCCAGCTGTTGCTCTGTGTGTGAGGCACACAGGGGTTTCTTCAGCACTCACTGTGACAGCCACATCAGAGTGCATTGAGCACGTCTTGCTGGGAACAGGCAGGACCTAAACTGGACAATGGTGTGATCCAGATCTTACCAAAAGTTCAGAGTTTAACCTCACTCACCCTGATTTACTGACAGTTGCTCATCTTCTTGTTTCAGTTGCTATGTAATTTTTTTATCCAGGCCTGATAAAGAAAAGGGTGTATTTGAAATTACATGTCACACAGATATAAAACTAAAAAAAAAAAAAAAAACAAACACCTAAGGGGACAAAATGTTTGCAGGTGTTTGGTGTTTTAAAAGTATATGAAGACAGAATATCAGAGGCTTGGAACATAAGCATAGCATATCAAAAATGACTCTGAAATGATTGCTGAAAATGATGGTGCAGTCAAGGAGCAGAGTAAAGAAAGCAATTAATATCAAAAATGCATCCTTCCTGAAGTGGAAGCCATGTCAAAACAAGGAAAATAGAGGGGAGCATTAACTCTAATTAAATATAAAAAGCACAATACAAAAAACACTGCAGAAAAATGCTTTTAACTTTTTTCCAGACTTTTCAGATGTGGAAAATCAGACAGCGTGTAGAACCTGGAAATAAAACAGATGTAAGAAAAATACACAAGAAAGTTAAAGCCAGAGGAGAAAGGCTAGATCAGTTCTTTATATCTACTTTCACCACGGGGAAGGGTGGAGCTGCCTGCTTCCACTTCTAGGCATACAGTCAGCTTGAGAATTTACTGAGTAACATCAGTTGTAGAATAAACAGATAAAACAAATAGTAACAATCCATGAGGATAAGACAGTTTTTGCCCAGGTTTTAAGGATCTCAAATATTAATTCTTGAAGTACTTAAGTGTGGTGTGTCTCATACCACGTGAGCACCAGAGAAAAGGAAAGTGATTACAGCCTCTGAAAAGAGCTATGGGAAGGTATAGGGAGCTGCAGTTTGGTAATTCTGCTGCCTGTAGAGATTAGATTGATTGAGATTATAACAAGGAAAGAAGAATTACAAGACATGTAAGTGATATGATGAGATGGGGCCGTATGATCAGAGGAGGGAAGTTACAAACCTGTTAGAGCTCCTCAGAGGGGTCACCAAGCATGTGGCTGTGAGTGAACCATATGTGGGTTTCCAAAATGGGTTTGTGTAATGCTACCTGAACAAAGTTTGTAAGAAATAAGTCCTCTTACGGACTAGTAACAGGTTAAGAGATAGGAAATAAAAGGCAGGAATAAATTACTAGCCTTCACCATAAAGGAAGTTGCCACATGGGTCCAGTAATGATCTATATGTTCAACACACTCATAAAATATCTGGAAAAGGAAGTGAACTATAGGATAAAGATTGCTAATGATAATAATTCAGCACAGTAAAAAGATAAAATGGGCTATGAAGAATTGCAGAAGGAGACTGAGCACCTGCATGGTAAAACAAGCAGATTAAATTCAATGTTGCTAAAGTACAGTGATGCATATAATGGGAAAAACAACCTTAATTAACCATATACAGTAATGAGCTCTGAAGAAATTGTGTATCACTAAGGGAAAAAAAATATCCAGACTCATGGTGAATAGGTTCTTGGAAACAGCTCTGTTCTCAGTGGTGGTCAAAATAATGAAGAGAAGGATAGAAAAGAAGAGAAAGTATTTTTTACCAATATATATAAATGCAAGTCATAAACAAGGTATGCAGTTTTAATCAACGTACCTGAAAATGGGTATACAGCAGAATTTAAGAGGTAAAGTGAATACAGACAAAATGGAAAGTGTGAATAAGAAACCTGTCATTTATCCTTTTTAATAATATGATCGCTTGAGTGTATCAGAAGAATTGGTCAGGCAGATGTAAAAGTGAAATAGGAGGAATGATTTTTTTTTGTGTATGTGTGTGTGTACTTAAACAGTGACACTCACTAGTGTGTCAAGTGTACATTTTGTCTAAAAAACAAAGGGAACACTAAACCATTAAAGAGAAAATACCCCCAATACCTGAAGGGGGCCTACAAGAAAGCTGGGGAAGGACTTTCCATAAGGGCAGTTAATGACAGAACAAGGGGAAATGGCTTTAAGCTGAAAGAGGGGAGGTTTAGATTAGATATTAGGAAGAAGTTCTTCACTGTGAGGGTGGTCAGACACTGGAACAGGTTGCCCAAGGGAGTTGTGGATGCCCCCTCCCTGGAAGTGTTCAAGGCCAGGCTGGATGAGGCTTTGAGCAACCTGGTCTAGTGGAAGGTGTCCCTGCTCATGGCAGAGGGGTTGGAACTGGATGATCCTTAAGGTCCCTTCCAACCCTGACCATTCTATGATTCTATGAAAAATCCAAATGCAATCTTGAGCTCAGGAAGGCTGTAACCTGCAGATTGCTCGGAGGAAGTAGCAGGGAAAGGATGACAGTGTGTCTGTCTAAAGTGATGTAGCTGTTGTCAGAAAGTGCACGGCCAGCCCGATGGACCCACATACAGTCAGCAGCACGGTTCCTACCCTGTACCTTTTGAAAAAGCAAACGTCTGCCAAACTGCAGGAACAAATTCGCACAAAGCAGTAGGAGTCAGCTGCACCCCAGCTTTACCAACACATGATCTCATTTGCCCAGTCTGAGATGAATTTGCCAATATCGTTTTCAGGAGGTGGAGTTTGTTGTGAATACCTTACCTGTCATGATTGCTGAGGACTGGAATTCACACTCTCTGTTTCCCTTTGTCTGCAATTTGAATGCCAGTAAGTGAAACCATGAACAAGGGAGTCAGATAGAAAAATAACTGCCAGTCTGCAAGGAGTAGGATGCCAAGAAATTAATAAGCAAAAATTGTTTGTCCTCCTTCATGATTTTCCTCTTTCTTCTGCATTCAATTTTTCCTATCTTTACTCAAAAGGCACATATGAAGTTATTTCAGGAAACCTAGCTAATACAAAATTTTTTTGCTGACTGAAGGCATTTTCAGGATGTATGTAGTATGTCCAAAACAAATGAGATCAATAAGTTGTTTTCAAAAAGATGGTTGAAAATTATTACAGAGAAAAAAAAAAAAGTAACTTTTTTCAAAGGCCACGAATTTATCCCTTGTGTTCTGTCATCATGAAGAATATTTCTGAAAGATACTAGGTACTGACAACAGTTCACATAATTTGCATAGCAGTATTTTTCAATAATGTCCCTTAATAAAGGCAACAGTCTCAGAAATTATCACAAAAGGCAGGGCAGACAGGGAAAAGTCATTAATATACAGATGAGGATACTACATTTCAATAAATAACACATATTAATTTGCCTTTTTCCAAAAAAATAGATGTAATAGCATACAAATTCAATGCTTTGGATGAGACATTCCGCACAGGTATACAACTGTTAAAATGAGGGTTCAAAAAGCTGCATTGTTGTTCTTAACTCTTACAAAAAATTGTAAGTCTTAAGGTGAAAATTTTGAAATAGGTCACTTGACACACTATCTTACAAGGGGGAATTACTTCAAATTAAAGCTTTAATTAGTACAGCATTTAGTAACGTTAGTAAATTGTCTTTTGTGGTTACAATCTTGGAAAGCATAATCTTAATGTAGCTGAGACATCCCAAATTCTATAAATAAAAATGGAAAGGACTCATTTTATTATACCACAAACCAGGGGAACATTTACTTTAATGCATTACAGCATGAGCTTTAAATAACATTTATGACAGTTTGTAAAATTTATTACCAAGGTAGTTATTCACATTAGCAGATTCCTGGATGTAATCACCCTCCAGACTTCCGCCCTCCACATCCCAGGTTTTCACTAATTTCAACTGAAATGATTCGTGGTTCCAAAAAGATGTGAACATCAATTACAGACTTTTAAATCTCATTTTCAGGCAGTCGATGGTGACAACCATATTAGCCTCATCTCACTCTAGTTACTCATTATATTTTCCTTCTTCCTGGATCTTTGGAATCAATTGGCTGAAACATACAAAGTGGTGTTTACTTCTTGAGACTCATAGGAATAGTCTATAATTATCCAAGGGACTAAGACCTTTTTTCTAAAACAGCTACATTTACTAAGCTTTAATACGTTTCGTGACGGTGCATAATATGGAGCAGTATATTGTTGCTGGAGTATAAGCTGTGGGTCACAAAAAATGAAGGGTTCCTAGATTAACTGGGACACAGGTATAAAAAAAGAGAAAGTCAAAGAAGGATCTAGGTGAGATGAGCTCTAAATACAAGACAATAGCTGGTTTTATGCCGAGAGCACAAAACTGCAGACAGAATAACATTGTTGACTGAAGGACATCAAATCAGGGTTCAGGGAAGCTTTGCACTAATCCTGTGTTGTAATGACAGCTTAAAAATTTGGTACTTTGATGAGTTTTGAGATTGACTTAAACCTCTTTAATTTGGCTTGCTGATATTTAATCTTTTAACTTTGCATTCTTAATCAAAACTCAAAGCAGATCTTTAATCTCATATGTATAAAATGGAAGATTAGAGGACTCTGACCTGCCTCTGGTAGACAGCTGTTTGCTTCCCCTTTTCCTCCTCATTCTCACAGTCATAGCAAGTGAAAGCCATTTCAGACCTGTAGGAAAGTCTTAGGAGAAAGGGGAAAGTACATAAATATTCTCTGACAAAGAATCTGAACTCCTCTTTCTTCAGTGAAGAAATAAAACCCAACAGAGCCTCTGCGTGAGTTTCTTTTAAAACGTTAATGCAATGGGAAAATAATTCTGTTTTGGCCAGATTTCTCATTGAAGAATGATATATTCATACTTCCTTTGCCCTTAAAACATCTGAGACATCTACACGCTTCAGGGCCTACTCAGGTTTAATAGCCCACAAGTGTGAGTCAGAAACGTACTTTGTAGAAAGCTATGAATTGTCTTTCCTGATAAAAAAAGACATTTGTGAAGATACTTCTACCAAACACATATGGTTTTATTGTAAAGTCTTTGGGGTAGGAACAGGGTTTTTTTAAACAAGAAATGCATACAGCAGCTCCTTTAAGATGATTAGGTGCTCTTATATACCATGAAGACTCTTTAAACCTATTTAGTATTTGAAGGGGACCATGGTGGCATTAAGTCAGGGCACCCTAGATGGCCCCAGCTGCAGGGACCTCGCGGTGGGGACTTATGGGAGCTAACAGGGGACTTTGAACTAGCACTTCAGCAGACATGCAAGGCATAACAAGGTGCTGTAACCTTTCCTTTCCTCATCACAGGGTATTTCTAGCCATCTGGACACCCCTGTGCAACCTCCACTGTCAGAGCGTTTGGAGGGGCAGAGTCAAGACTCTGGTCCCAGGTCCTTGTGACACTGGGCTAGAGGCTTCCCAGGCTACCAGGCTGCTTTTCCCTGGGACCGATCTGCTAATTCATCTCACTTTGCCATAGCAAGATGACCCCACTCCAGGGTTTTGTCTCAGACTTGGCATGAGGAGAGGAATCACTCTATTAAATCAACTATGGTTGATTTAATTAGTCCAACAGCAAGTACCTACTGGGCATTGCTAATTGCAAGAGAGATCTGGAATAAAAGGGAAAGTCACCTCTCTTTTGTGAACTTCACTTATTCCCCCTATGCCAAGTTCCCTGTCTTGTACAGAAATCTCTACGAGTCTGAGTTGCCTGACAAAAAAAATGTCGATTTTCACTGCACGTAGCTGAGCTGAAGTCATTTAATGTCATGAAAATCTTTATCAGCTGCATTAGGAGAACAACAATCTTGATTTCACAATTCATTTCAAATTCCTTACACTTTCCATCACAGTCCTTGAAACACTTTACATCATTGTTAGTGAGAGTTATCCTGGTTTATGTTCTTGAATTATTCAAATTACTTGAAGAGAGAAAAAGTCTATGGAAAAGTCATTTCCTGAAGTTCAATAAGAGTTTTGAACTATTTTCAAATTAGTTTGATGGCAGTGAGCTAGAATTAAACTTTCCTTAATCTGGATCGTTTGCTTAAAGAGAACATACGACTGGATAGAATAGAAAAAAATATTTGGGCTTTTATTTAAAGGAGTGGGGAAAGGTCAAAAGGAAAGATACATTTTCAATAGAGACCAGCAAATAAACACAGGAAAAAATTCCTCAGTGAATAAAAAGAATGTTTCCTGTATGGCTTCTGACATCATGATTTTTATGCTGTGCGTTTGTAAGCATAAATGTTACTCACATAACCTAAGAATTAAGATGAGATCTTCCTCCCTCCCTTGAGGAAGGTAGTTCAGGATTAACAAACTTTTTAGAAACAACCCTGACCAAAACAGCTTAAGATCTTTCTTCACCACCTTCCCTCATGAAAGCATATAAAGCTCCACTTAATAATCTCTATATTTAGCAAGAGGTTTGTTACAGTCACCAAAAAGTTAAGAATATTTTTTTTCTTGCAGCTGCTCCTGCCACAACTCTTCGTCTTTGAAAGGAACAAGAAAAACTAGTGTGAATAACAAGGAAGATCTTTAATCCTCAAGTTTAATATTGGAATGCAAAAAGAATTCAGCAAAACAGAAACCGGTTATTCAGCTTTTTGGAAGATTGTTTGGCTATGTGAGAAATGAAGAAGTTGAAGTGTTCTGCAAATATTCAGAAGTGTTCCCACATCCTTCTTATGATTTCTGGAAGAATTACCAGTAAAGTCAGTAAGTGATCATGTGATCAGGCAGTCCTAAATAGGACTAAGCAACAGCTGGTATTAAAAGTTTGTTATTTATTAGCTGTTTGGATGCCATTATTGTTCTACTGCTTTTTTTCTTAATTCAGATGAAAAGTAGACTGTCATGCCAAATTTTTAGTAATTTTTCTCAGCATCAATAAATAAAAACAAATCAGTGGCTGCACATACACAAATTTATGCAAACACATGCAATTTGTGCAGTGTGCTTAAGCAAAACAGACCAGTCATCTGCAATTTGATGGAGAAAGAAAAGAAGGTGCCAATCCACCAAGAAACCAGCCAAACACCAGTCATCTGGCTCCTCTCTCCTCAGTAAGAATTAGCCAGGGTCTTTCACCTTCAACTTCTGAAACAAGGCATTTTATTGAATCCAAGTTCTATTATTACAAACATATTTGCAACAAAAATTAAAATGAAAAAAAAACCCCAAACAACCAACCCCTCAGTAACTCTTCCTAGCTGTGGTTTTCATCTACACTTCCATATTACCACTGTCTCTCTTTCTTGCGAATCTTATTTTACTAAGTAGGTTTCTTTTCAAAGACGAGGGGGGAAGAGGAAGAAAATACATTTTTTTTTTCATTCCCTTTTAACTTCAAACCAAATAACTCTTTGAAGGAGGCTTTCAGTGATATTTACAGTTAGACTAAAGGGCTGGACTCACCCATTTCAAATGACTGCATGAACTTTCCTTCTCTCTACCTCTTTCTTATCTGGAAGTCTACATTAAAATAGATCAAATTATAATGATCTTTTTTTGTATTTTCATTTCTTCCTCTAGACATGATTCTTGCGCACAGCCAACAGAGAGTAGAAGGAGGAAGTCAAGAACTGAGCCTGACCGATGGGATTGCTGTCTGCAGTCTTGCTATGCTGAAATTCAGCCAAGTACCTTGTAGATAGAGATGATAAGGGTCAAACTTGGAGCTTGAGCACAGCTTCTAGGCCCAGCTGACAATTTTTAAGAAATATTAAGTATCTGAGCACTGTCTGGATGTGAGGGCGGCCTCAAGTACTGAATCAGCTTGTTTATAGAATTAGTTTACTAATATATACAGTGGGGATAACATTGACTGGTTCTGTAACACAGTTGTTAAAAGCCATTTGCTACCATTTGAAACATACACAACAAGTAACATTAACCTGCTATCCAAAATCCCCAATTGGAAGAAGACTCTACTTTTTAAGCGTTCAATTCAATGTAGATTTATTTAAAACATATCTGAGAAATATAAAACTAGGAAACTTAATCTGCTCTTCATGTAGGTTTTATCCCATTATGAAACAACCTCAAAATATTTGATGCCTACAGTTATTATAATGAAAAAAACTTTAACTAAACAAAGTATGTCCCTATGGCTTTTCAGATTTTCTGTTGGTCTTTCTAAACATGCCAAGAAGGTTCTTGATGAAAAGTTGCAGAGTGACAAGAAGCTCAGCAGACTTCTGATCCACTTACCCCATCCAAATAACACAGATGTCTACAGGCTGTCTGGATGTGCCCATCAATTCCACTTGGTCTGATGCTGAACTATGAGTATACTAATTTATCAGACCTGTGGCTGTGCACTTGGATGAAAGCACTGCAGAAGGCACCATCCAGTAGCTACTGAGGCCTGCTTCCAAGCTCACCAGCTGGACAGGCAAGAAGTCTGGTTTCAAAGCTAGCCTTAAAGTTACCTTTAAAATGCAACACCAAAATCGTCCGTGTCAAATTACACAACACAAGATGCACTACTTCCTTTTAGCAATTTGCAGGTTCCCCTAATTTCAACCTGATTTCCTGATTCATTTTTCCTGAATTAAGAATTCTTGTTTCCCCTCACAAACTTGTTTTGTTTCTTCTGACCTATTTACTGACTACAATATGGTTTTCTGCCTATTTGTTTCACCAGTATGATAATTCCTAATTTTGCTTCATTAGCTAATGGCTTTCTTTGAACACATAAAGGGTGCTTTATTGTTCAGTGCTTTAAAATGTCTTCTTTTAATATGAAGTTCCTATTGCCCATGTTAATCTGATTCCTGGAATGATGTCTTCTGAGAAAAATCACCAACAAACCCTTAAACTATACTACCTACATCCACTTCCAACCTTCCCTGAGTGAAGCTGGAGAGCTGCCGAAGATTTCAGTATCATCATTTAAAGTTATTTTTCCCCATTTTTCTAGGTTGACTAGTGGCTTTCCATTGCGATGTCTAAAGGGTGCTTTGAGATCCACTGCTATAATAACCTTTCTTTTAATCATGCCTCCACTTCAAGTATAATATTAAGTGCCATCAGGTATGTAACAGATACAACATTTGGGAGATCCACATACCTGAAACAGTACTGAACACCTGTCAAATCCCTCCACCACCGTCACTGATGGAAGTAGCAAAATTAATCATAATCATGGGTACTTTACCTTGGAGTTTACTAGGCATCTAGCGGGATCAGGATATTCCTGTGCAGCAATCAAACTACTTACTGCAATTACTGTTCCCACAGTGAGCCCCATTCCTCTGAGTTTCTTCACTCCTGGAAGAACACAGAATTTGAAAGCATATCCACTGAGCTTTTCAAGCTAGCCTTAGTTCATTCACTGTATCTCAAAAATAGGAATCCTTGCCAGATAGCAAGATGTTTCAATTTGTCTTCATACCCATTCTGCAATTTTATTAAAAAAAACTTGTTATAACCAGCATTTTTGTGCCCTTCTGCCAGATCCACTAACGTTTTGGCCACCTTACACTACTTAGCCACGAGGCAGTTCAAGAGCAGAGCTGAAGAAACTACTGGACTTTATGATTTCCATGCTAGCATCTTTCTACAGAAGAGAGGCTGAAATCCACACATTGTGTACACCAGGGAACCAGATGAGAGGTATCAACAACTCCATTCCATTACAGAGCAGATCTGTCCTTGACAAGCAGAGAGATTGCAAAGTAGCCCATGGACTTTGGCCACAGCGACGACTGCAGGCTTTCATGCTTCAGATTATCCATGAAGGAGGTGAAGGCTACGGATACTGAAGCTGTAGCTCCTGAGCTACACATGCAATTTGCCCTGTGACAGTAGTTTATCCATCTAGATCCCTGACTGCTCAGGGCTAATGTTGAAGACAGTAGGAGTAATGGAACATAACACAAAAGCACTTATTTTGATAACCACCATTTAGTAAAAAAAAAAAAAGGATGCACCATACCTAGTCTAATTTACAGTTCAGGGTTACAGTTGTAAAAATCTGACATGATTAAGCCATCATTTTAAAAACTGTGTGGGAGGAGTCGTGACTAATACTACATCACTTTTTCATGTGTTTTACTTCCCATCTGAATAGCACAAAATAGGTTTTAAAGGGGATAAAAATAGCAGAAGAAAATCAGCAAAAGCACAAGACTTCTCTTAAGTCTTACACAATATTTTTTTGCTGTGTATATATATATATATATAAATCGTAAATCACATTCTAGTGAATGGGAAGAAGAATATAGTCCTTTATCCTACTAATTCATAAACTTGACTGGTGATGCTGCATGGTCCTGCAGCACACGCGGGATTAGGATTCTTCTTTTTATGCCTAGTCACAAATTGGGAGGAAGAGAAAGGCAAAAAAGGACATTGCAAAATCAGAAAACTTGTGCAAAGGGTTTTTTTTTTTTTATTTCCTTCATTAGCTAGCTAACAACACTGAAGCAAGGTCTGTGATCTATGTGACTTCTGTCAGTATCCCATCAGTGGTTCTGGACATGAAGGATGGTGTGGTGCCGAGAGACATCAATCTCATTCATCAGCATTGCTCAGTCTGTTTTGAGATTTAAAGGGTAAATTAAACCTGCCATTGCTTATGAATAATTTGGCATTTCAAGTCTTTTTGCAAGCATTCATAAATGCATCGGCTGAGTGACTATGTCCCCAGCTGCTGCAACTTGTGTTCTAATGAGAGAACAAAATCCAAGATTTTTTAAGCTATGAATTTAGCACAGATAGCTACAATGCATGCAGCACTATACATGACTATTTTCAAGTGGTAAGTCACCTGTATAAGACAGTTATGAATGAACAATCCTGACAATGCAATGCCTCCTGCAACAGTATGTGAGATCATGTTTCTCCCCGAGGTATTTTCCTGGGAAGAATTTGCACATCAGAAAGTTGTAACGCCAAAATGCCAACCCCAAACAGCAGCTGTTAGATCCCTAAGCCTCAGCCTAAAATCACAGCTCCTTTGGGAAACAAACCTAAACTCCCAACAATGCAGAGCAGCTGGGTTCTCAGCATAACTTTTTTTTTTTTTTTTTTTTTGATTGATAGATTTCCTGAGTTTGTGAGCCTGCAAGCAAAATCTCAACCATAAGAGTATTTCTGGAAACACTGGAATGATTGCATGGCAAGCACCTCAGTTGCAGCATTGAGCCTTCCTCCCCTGTTTATTTTTCCCACATTAAGAGCTCCACAGGGTAATCCAGTCAACAAAGAATATTTCTGTGATCAGGTACCAGAGCTTCAGATCAACATAATAGGAAAAGAGTAAAGAAGGATTAATGTGCAGTCTTGTTTTATTGTGTAGTTTCATCAGTGATTCAGGCTGTATTTCCAGAGTTTTATAGTCTAGTGTCAAATATACTCTCTGGGCTAAAGCATAACCATTTGATTTTAAGATGGGACAGAAATAATTTTTGACAGCTCAAATAAAGGATTTTTTTTAAGCTATTTTTGAGATGGGAATTACACACAGGTCATTTTCCATTACTAAGAAAAAGTATTTGAAATACTTGGAAATTTCTCATACGTGTAAAGCAATAGGGGAATATATCAGCTTTGAAATAAGGATTTTCTTTTTATGACACATGTACATTCAAACATTTGCATTTTAATACATTGAGAACAAAGACTTTTCTATATATTGTTCAAACAAAGCTGGTTTTCAGTTTAGCTGGTCATTTTTCAAGCAAATTAATATCCCTAAAAGTGCATTTATTACTGTGCCTAGTGGAAGAGTTATATAAAAAGATAACTATATTTTTTGTAATATTATAGCAGAAAATTTTGCCATATACACATGAACTAACAAGTCTGGGGTTTTTTAAGCTGATGAGAGAAAAAAAAGGATACAGGAGAAGTTACTGTTAGCATCTGTGTTACTGAGATTTCAAGTATTTTATCTATAATAAACAAATAAGAACTACACAAAGCTTCAGCCTACGACTGAAATACTAGCTTGTAACTTCTTCATTCTTCTTTAATATACACTTTTAGGCTTAATTTAGCAGCAACATGAATAATAGTACCATTGTTTCTCAGCAAAATGATTACATGTAGGCATCTATTTAATCTCAACTCATTCTTTCTCCTTCCCCCTTTCTTCGTGGGCAGCATTACATGGCATCAAATGAGAACTGCAGTTGATGCTGTGTAAAATGTAGAAGAGCAAACCTTTTCTTCCAAAGATCGGTTTGCTCTTTTTCTTTATACCAAACACTTGGTATCACCTGGTACCATGTGGTTTGTTTGAAAACAGCAGTTTTCTTCTCCAGAGCAGCACCCAGGAAGACAAGAGTCCGTCACAAAAGGGCAAAGAGGGAACAGGATCATCCCCAACTTCGTTTGTGGAAATTATCTCCCAATACCTTGTTCGCCTGCAGTATGCACAAACTTGCAAGATCCTAATTTCTTGACCACAAACTAGGGTCGTTATTAGATCAAGTCTATTAAAGCAAAGTTGTATGATTTAGAAAATAGTAGCTTGGTTTTTAAACTATCATCTCTTTCTGTCCCTATTTATAAAGGCCAAATACTGGCACAGAATTTCAAAACCTCTTCTCTTTTAGAAAACAAGTAACACAAGCTCCTTGAATTACCAGCAAGTTTAATATTAAAAAGGTGCTAAAACACTGTTAGACCAGGCAAAATTCAATGTACTCTCCAACTTAGGCATACTCACAATGCTGGAAGCCTCAGGAAATATTTTATTATTTTTACCGTTATTCTCATTTCTGTCTTGAATTCAAGTCCATAAAAGATACAATATACTTCAAGAATGAAAATTGCTGTTCTCCCTTTGAGGAGCAATGCAGACAGTACAGTGTATCATGCTGCCATCTATAGCTTAAAGAAGAAAATAGACTGCACAGTTCAAATTAGGAAAGAAGCCTCTGGATAGGCAGCGTTTGTAGAACAAAAATGATTTGGGCTTCTCAAAAGATGAGTGATTGAGAGACATGCACAGACACCTTTGTGTGCTCGCATTCTAGTGTGGTGAGCAAGACTCGGGGCCTTGTTTAAAACATCACCAAGACCTCTGTAAGGAGTCCTAGCTTGGACTATATCCTAGTAGGCTGCCCTTCTCCCCACCACCCCCCACTCAAATCAATCAATCTCTTTGATGAAAAAGTATCTGTTGACATCATGGACACAAATAAAAGAAAAAGCAACTGTACATCAGCACTCTTGAAAAACAAGTTTTTATTTAACTGGATGAAATAGAGATTTGGGAATCTGCATTACACAGGTAAGGCCCTAACTAGTCCTTTAATTTCAAGGCAGGTATCAGCAGCTTGGACAAAAAAAAGTTCTAGAAACAATATCTTCACACCCCAAATTATTCAGGCATCAAGGTTCTTCTGTTCTCAAAGGGGCTCTTCATAAAATTATATACTTTGCAGAAATCGGAGTTTAAAAAAAAGTTACAATTGTGATACATTTCCATGAAAACAAAACTAGAAACCTGTCTTCCTGTTAAGAAAATAAAGGAAAAGTATGGGGTTTGGGGGTTTTGTTTTGCTTTTTTTTTTTTAATGTGGAAATCCTGTAAATTACTGATTTGTCTTCAATCGGAATCAGATACTTCATTTTTTAATTTCCTTTGGTGGTGGTTGGTTTGGGGTTTTTTTTAATAAAGACTTTATTTAGTTTTAACTGAAGTCCCAAATGCAGATGACACTTGTATGACATAGATATATATATAGGCATTACAAACATGTTCATTTTGGCCTTCTCATTTTGGAACATTATGAAATCACTGATAAGTCAGTTTGTCATTAGCAAAAAATGTGCTAATTACTACTAGAACCTACAAAAACTTACTGATAGTTGTCATCTGTATCCTCATTTTTGTATACATCTATAGATATCTAGAAAGCTGGAAGCTCTAGAACAGCTGTAGCACTCAGAAAAAGCTTGTCACCAGCTAACAGAGGAAAGAAACCACGACAGCCACACAACACTTTTATCCGGTAACTGCAGTTCAAGACTATCTACAAGCAAACATTCATCTTCTAGGAAACTTTACAAACATAAACTCAAGACTTCCTAGCAAATATTGACTATGCAATGTGTTTTTTTCTGCCTGAATGAAGTATTGTATGAGTTGTCCTGCACCTCAGTATCCTCTCAGAACCAGATCCCAATGCAGTCAGAATGATGACACGAGTTACCTCCTATATGGATGGCACGTGGAAAGAACTCCAGGTACACCACAACGTGTGTCAATCCAGCTGACTAGCACATACTACCATTTCAATGAGTTGAGGGAAATTATTCTTTTTCTTTTTATATATATATATATATTTACTGTTCAATACGCTAGTTGGTAGTAACATCTTTAAGTGTGAGGCAATATTGGCAATATTTTACTGAATACATAAACCTACTTTTTCAACAATATCATCCACCACCAAACACTTATGTTCAATCATAGTCTAAAGCTGTTTTTACTCTCCCGCAGCCATGCTAGTCCTGCTCATAGCCCAGAATATCTATGTAATGAAATGTTTTGTAGGTAGCAAGTCTAAACACTTTTCTAAAACTAAAATGAGATTATAGTTTATCTTGTACTTTGCAAATCCTGTTATCTTACATCCCTTAATCAAAATCTCATTGGAATAGGGACTATTTGCATGTGTGCCTACAAAACCTAGCATACATGAAAGATTTTTTTTTTTAATAGCATCCTTCAAAAACTACACTGTATTCTGACTGAGCACTATTAAATATTTCTTTCAC
This sequence comes from Antrostomus carolinensis, assembly GCF_000700745.2. Classification (NCBI taxonomy): domain Eukaryota; kingdom Metazoa; phylum Chordata; class Aves; order Caprimulgiformes; family Caprimulgidae; genus Antrostomus; species Antrostomus carolinensis. Next base: position 26,419 of record NW_010324295.1, read on the forward strand.
TTTTCTTCAAAACAGCGGAGAAGGGATAAAAAATTAAAAATTAGAAATCTCTGTCCTAAACTAGAAAACCATTGGGTTCTGGTATGTGTTCCTGCCAAGTTCTACCCTAAATCATTCCTGGTTCAACAGGAAAACAAGCACTTTTCATTCTTTATTTTTAAGCCCATGACATGGCAAAACATTTCGCAGCAATACATACCATTACCTGGACCATCATACACCACCTGGTTCTCAATAGAAGTGTCTTTTTAAACATCCTGTCCGTTTCTAAAGCTTCAGTCTCTGAGGTGAACTCTGCTTTCCTTGCCCCATCCCAGAGAAAAAGTGGGAAAAATATGATTGCTAGTGTCCACAAACTGACAGATTAACATTTGCAATTCAAAAAGATCAAAAATAATAATTAAAAAGCTTAAGTGCAGTGTATACAAATTTAAGAGGCCTGGAGAGCATAATGCATGCTTAAATAGGCATTTACAATATTCATATTCATGAAGTCCCTCTTACTCAAACCTCTGCTAAAATGTCTCATTTTCCCTTTTTTCGTTTACTTCTGTCCACAAAAATTCAACTGTCAGCAAGTCTTCATGTACCAATATTAAAATTCTCCTTACACATGCTAGTGAACTGCAGCTGAGTGCTTTAGAGGCTCATTCTTTTGAAGAACAAAAAGAAACCAAAGAATTAATTAATATGCAAACAACTGAGTATCCAACAGGCATAAAAGTCCAGCTTGTCCAGCTTCTATTTCAGTGCCAAAAAGGGACAACATTCACTTTGCTCTGTAAAGATCAACTATTTTGTTTACGCTCAGACCTTTGTCAGAAGCATATCAAAGAAATTTGTTCAAAAGCTGCTTCAGTTAAAGTAGGTGCTTTTACCTTCTTTTCAGCATTTGGAGAAATGTTGCTATTTCACTTTAACCAAGTTTCACTTAGTTGGGTCATGCTTAGATGAGAACCCTGAGCTCACATAAAGGGTGCCAGTTATCAGCAGTTCCTCATTTCTTACTTCCTAAAAAAAGATCCAGAGGCAGAACTAACTGTACAGTCCTGATCTCTGGCATACGTACCTTGTAGCTTTCGTTGCTGTTGTTTCTTGCTGAATATTAAGAGGAGTTTTAAACATATCACAGCCTCTTGCATCGAGACCTCAAGTTTCCTCAAAGAAGGACCACACTAACATTCTCGTGCAAACTAATGCCTTGGTTCTTAAAGTCAAGAAATGCAGAACACGATAACTAAATCCAACTGACTATGAATTCCAAGGACAAAACCGTCCTAGAGAAAGAGAGACAGCTTTTACTGCCTCATCAACTATAAGCAGTAAGTTGAATCTTACAGTCAATCACCTTGCTTTCCAGCATTTCCTCCCCCCCCAAAAAAATATTGTTTTAACAATACACCATTTAATTAAATGTATTAAATTCTCTCCCATAAATAAAATAAAATAAAAGTTCTGCAGAAAAGAAAACCCTCTCAAACAGAACAGGACACAAAAAAGTCAAATAAACTTACAGAAAGTTTATTCCAACTCAGTAATATTTGCTACTGTGTGTATTATTCAGGAACTTATAAACTGTAGAGATTGCTTCACTACTGTTTTCAGAAGTGTTTTAGTAGTACTATGAAGTGAATAATGCACCAATAAAGACTTTCACTGCGAAAGAGTAATACAAAAAAGAAAAGCCTTTGTAGAAAGGATAGTGGTTTTTATTGTAGTCTTAGAAAATACTGAATTACGAAAGATACAAAATCAACTGTTGTAATTATCTGTTTATTTTACAATCTGTATGCCATCATACTCTTATGGCTTTAAGATAGTCTGTCCCAAGTATTTTAAAACATGCTTTAACAAAGTATTTTACAATTTCAAAATTGAGTATTTCTTTACTGAAAAAAAAAACCAAAAAACAACAAAACAAACTCCAAAACATTTACCTGAGAATTCTGTATCATAAAATTGTCATTCATTCTTAACTTTTGCAAGTTGATAATATAGGCTATAGAAGTCAACATGCAACTTGTAGGTCTATTGTATTAAATAAATATTTTAAGAGTTATTTAGATGCAGCTGGTTAGGCAAAAACCTACCCTCAAACTTCATCAAGTTCATCATAGGTTTAAAAACATGACATGAATTTTATCACATCGATGACAGCCATGATTTCTGCACTGGAAGCCCTGCACTGTTTGCTGGGTGGAGTTCAGACACTGTCTGATCACCAGACAGCAGGAGTGGAGTAGAACTCTTTGGTGGATATTCTGGCCTCTGAACTTGGCAATCACTGACCTTGTTTTCTAACTTCCACAGCCAAGTGTGTCGGGGGTTTGGACCACTAGATATGTTTAAGCTCCCGGCCAGTCATTCTCTACATATATGCTCCACCCCATTATGATGAACATTTAACTCAAGGAATTCCTTTTCAGAGTATGTGTACTATTAGGACAATGCTCTGAAGTCATTATCCACGTCATTTCAGAATATCACCAGCTTTAAAAGTGGCATTACATATAGACAGTAGAAAGCTTTGGGGCCTTCCGTTTTGTTTTTATTGTTTCTAGTTGCTTTGCTTTTTAAATAAAATGGAGACTTAAGAGCAAAACACTGCCCAGGGTGGCAGCATGGGAGGGAGGCAGGATTAAATTAACCAGGCGTATACAGATGCTGGAGAATAAACCCAGAGAGCTTAATGAGTAATTCATATACAGAATCAACACATATCAATGATAGTAATTTAAAAGAATTTCAGCTCAATTATCTGAAAATATATCCAAGGTAGTAGAACTCTCATGATGTCTGCTATATAGTATTTATTTCTGAATTTCCATTACTGCAAGCAGTGTGATTTATACAAGCTATGCTCCATTACCATAGATTTTCCCCTTAAAAAAGTAATGATACATGATGAAAATCCAAAGATATCACTAGAGATTTGAATCCACTTTCAATCCCGTAGGTGAGGTAGTGCAGTCACTTATTACGTGCTGGTTATGAGAAGTACTGTTGAAATCTGTCAATTTTAAAATTTTTGTTTTAAATAAGTGGCTTAATAGTCTTAATATATTTATTAATGCTATGTTATCTTGGGGAGGGGGGACAAGAAAGAGCCTTGCCAAGAACAAGTTTTGTCTCACTGCAAGATAAAACTACAAAGAAGTATTTACAAGTCCTTTGCTTAGTTGCTGCCTACTGTACATGCACACAAAGACACAAAAAGCTAATATACATTCTGAGGTAGGAAATGAAGAATTCCACTGGCTTGTACAAGATTCTTCATGTTTTGTAAACCAGCAAAATCAAAGTTTTCTGTGGTGAGGTTCAATACTTAGTTGTGGTGTGAGAATAACTTTGAAATAACAAAGCATCATTGGTATACAATAGACATCCATTGCCGTGTAAAAATCTAAAAAAAGGGGATTATTTTTAGTGGCTGAATTTTCCCTTTACAAAGTAAATTAAGGAAATCTCTCCAGCTCAGTTCCTTATTATACTTGCTATATGTTTATACTTATAGCACAAGCCATAGAAAATGTACTAGAGGTTTAGCCATAAAAGTATCCTGAAGACTAAAATTCTGAAACAGATCTTTACTGGTCCCAGTGATCAGAGAACAAATACATTTGTAAATTACTAGGCACTGAAGTTGAAGAATTTGGTGCCTGAATACCTTAAAATTTATTAAAAAAAAAAAAAAAAATCTGTCCTTAAACTTTCACAATACTTGATTCCAACTTATCGCAAACAGCAGTAAGCTTGAAGGTGCTAGGAGTCACAATGCAGCAATGAATTTTAACAAGCCTATAGGATTCATATGCCAAGGGGATCCAATGCACTAATCAAAGAATTGCATCAGGCTTTGTGGCTTTGAGCAACCTGGTCTAATGGAAGGTGTCCCTGCTCCTGGCAGGGGCGTTGGAACAGATAATCTTTAAGGTCCCTTCCAATCCAAATCATTCTATGATTCTATGATCAGTTTCAAACTTCTGCCTCTCCCAGTATGTTATTCCTCTTGCAAAATTTAGAAAGGAGAGCAGTATGCTGCAGCACCTCCGCTGTTTCTGTTGTCTTAACTACGTACTGGAGAGCTAATATAAAGGCATATAGTCAATAAAAGCTGGCTCTGGTACAGGGATGGGAACAGCAGGAAGCAGTGAGCTGTTCCAGGGTGCACTTGCCAGAATCTTCTCATACCATCATGTTATCCTAACCCATCTACAAAACAAACATTTACAGAGCTATATATGCTTCTTAAGGTTTGTCTACCAGGAAAAAAAATAAAAAAAAATCAAAGAGGTAAGAATTCCAGGTATAGAATTGTCATTGTCCATAAACACCTGTTAGGAGGCTTTTCTTGAAATGCAGAGTGGTATTAGGTACTGTGGCATAAATCAGAGTAAAGGTTGTTCTATACCTGAATTAAAGCTTCCTCACAAATAAACATCTGTGCACAGAGTTTATACTTTCCAACAGCTTTCCTGAACTCTCCTTGGCATCACCACACAGAAAAGCTCCGAGGCTGATACACAGAAATTACACTCTAGAACAAACCCAAAGCTTGCTAAATAATATAATGACCATGTAATTGTCAATGTCGTTTCAAAAGACAAAGTTTCATCTCTTCTTTCACTTAGTAAGTTACTTTACAATAAAGTTCAATCCCACTTTTAGTTGCAATGTTGAGAAGCTGGCAATAGGAAGAGAATAGATTCACTCATCTGTAGTGCATTTGTCAGTCATTTGCTGACAGAAGTCTGTGATACCACCGCTCTGCCCACACTGTTCCACAAGTGAAGTTTTCTCCAATTTTCTTACAGAAACTGGATGCAGTTCTTGTACTTGATCGTATGTTGCATCACACACACTTTTCACACACTGGTAACAAGAACTCTGCTCATTTGCAGATGTACCACCTGAAATACCATCTGCTAATTCTGTACAGTCGGGTACTGCAAGCTCACTATCAGATGGAGCTGTTCGTTCTCTCTCCGGGAATAAAAATGAAAGTGGACAATCTGAGGAAGAATATTTTGCAAGTATTTGTATTTGCTCATGACTCAAGGCTGCTTCCTTACACACCTGCTGGCAAAGTCCAGTCAGATTCTGCTTTGTCTCACCCAGAGTTGATAAAATGTGGTTTCTTTCCTTCAACAAGTTCTCCTTCTCATTTTGCTGCAAAAAGAAAAATAGCCTTTTAGTCTACATTTTAACACAAAAACTTTGGTTTATGTTCCTATCAAAGCTAAACAAGTCTGTAAATAATCTGGTTGGCTGAAACAGAAGTAATATGGCAATGAGAAGGTAAACAGCAACACAATCAAATGCCTATCAAAAGGACAATCCTAACCTGTCCTGAAGCATCAAGTCAGCTTTCTGAAGAGACTTTTCAGGCATAAGACTTTTTCAGAATTCATGCTGGCAGCCAAAAGAGTAATTTGTAGTTATTAAATAAACGAAACCTAGCTTCACTTACTGTAAACATTCCTGAAACACTCATTCTACAGAATATCACATTTAAACCACTACCACGGGGTCAACAAAACATTAAGCAGATCAGTCTCCACAGAGATTTGTGTTTTAAAATTAGATGTTGAAAACCAGACATCGCATTTTCACTATCAATACTACTCTGCTAGACAAAAAATAAATTCAATTCTCAAGAAGTGCCAAGTCTGCTGTAGAACAAATAATGGAGTTAGGAAGAGTTTCTACAGTAAAAAGAAAATATAGGAAAGTTAAAGAAATAAAACTTGCTATACTTGTAAACAAAAAAATTTCTCTGGGAATGCAGCAATCCAGTTTGCTTCATGGCACCAACTAGAACACCTGAAGTTAAAGAATTTAAAGTACAGTGACAAAGGAGTGACAGATCAGTGAACTGAAGAGACAAGAACAGAGGTGCCACTGGGCAGGTAACCTGCTATTGGAACAGGAGAATACCAGCTGAATGCTTGAATTTTATTTACACAGCTAAGATGCTTAAGAGGCAGGTACCTCTCAGACATGAAACAGGACTGTCCTTGCTCTTAAGAGCTTACTGTCTAGCTATTGCTTTTACTTCAATGTCATGAATTTTTTTGAGACTTCCGATATAACTGGCTGAAGATGAAAGGACATTGATAACTGAGAGGTTTAATGATGGAAACAAGCAACGACTGGAATAGAGAAAAATGAGGAAATGGCAAAGAAGGACAAGAAATAAGCAAGACCATAAAAAGCAAAAGCAGTTTAAAGAAAACGATCAAAAAACCAAAACCAAACATGTGACACGTTTAGTTCTACAATTAATTAATTAAAAGAAAAGGCAGAGTTTTTAAAATATACAAAGCTTTAAATAGTTCTTAAGAAATCAATTTTAATCATAAGGACTGTGTGTTATTATTGCTATGTCAATTCAGTCTTAGAAAGTTTAATTGTTTTCAGTCCTCCTCACATCCCCTTTTTTGCAGGAGAAACTCATACTGCAACCTCTAGAACTTCTGTTTGAAAGAACTGAATAATTTAAGTGGCATTTTGCAAGAGAAGCAGTTATTGCCAGTCCTTTTTGCCTAAAAGAATGCTTTGCTAATAAACTTCTACTTGTCAGCATCCTGTGAGCAGCTGTTGCCAGATCTCTTAATGTGAGATCATTTTATGTTTTATGTACATTTTGGGACCATAGAGACACTCAGCTGTGTATTATGGACTGATGAAATTATATGGACTGCTGTTTAACACAAACTTCAACATTCAGAAATAGTTATTCCAGTGTAAATTCCCTGACCCCATGTGAAGTTGCTGACAGATTAGTATATTTAAATATTGTTTTATTTTAGCAGCATTGGACTAATACTGCAAAATACCAGCTAGTTTTGAGGTCAGAATCAAACTGAGAACTCTTAATTCTTCTGGTGAAGAAACTATTTACTTCACACACTTCCTCTCCCTGCTACAATATATATAACAAGATCTCAATTACATTTCTTGGATCCCAGCTTATAGTATGTCACTCACTGACATATCCTCCTCTTGAGCTACAGAATCTTCAGATAAGTAGTGCTTCTTGAGGCCAGTTGTCCTTTACTCTGTTCCCCTAACAAGTATCTTCCTTTTAAGTGAGAAAGTACAAGGAATGTGAATATACACAGGTGCTCTGAAAGAACTGTTTCTAACAAGCCAACAGCTCCTTGAGTGGCCCACATGTATTCTCGAATACAGAACATGCGTGAACAACAAGAACACATAGGTTCACCTGAGAGATCAATAAGCAAAGCCTATATGGGGTCAAAAATGATATTATCAGTACAGAAGATCAAGATAAATGACCAAACTTAAATTTTCACAGGTAAGAGATTCAGTATTGAACAGCATTTTTCTTCAATATAAGCAGAACTTAAGAAAATTTTACAGCATCACCTGGGTGGGGAGATACCTCAGAAGGTCTTTAGTCCAACCTCTCGCTCAAAACAAAGTCAGCTATGGCTAAAATGAGGCTGCTCAGGGCTTTGTTCAATCATGCCATGAAAACCTCCAAGGACAGAGCATGCAAAACTTCTCTGGGTAACCTGCTCCATTGCCTGCCTCTCCCCCTGGGAAAAAGGTGTTTCCTCATATCCCCTTGAAACTTCCCATTTTAATTTATGAAAATGTCTTTTGTTCTCCTGCTGTGAAGCACTACCATCTGGGAAGCTGGAGATCTTCCACTCCCAATGGCTACATGATCTTGAGAACTTTTCCACAGATACAGGCAGGTGGCTATTGGTTCATCCCACAGCCACCTCTTCTCCAAGCAGAAGTCCTGTTTCCTCTGCCTCTCACTATAGAAGTACTCCAGGCCTGACCATCCCACTGGCCTTCTCCTAACCTTGCTCTGGTTTGTGAATGTACCTCTGGCACTGGGAGGGGTCAACACTGGGAAAAGGATTCAGTCTTACATGTGCTAAGTACAGGAGCACAATCACTGCCCTCGAACCACTGGCTGTGCTCCTGTGAACACAGCCCAGGACACTGATGGCTTTTTTTTTTTTCAGCCTGGACATGCTGCTGCTGCCCCATGCTCAGCTTGCTGTCTGCCCAGACCCCCAAGGTCCTTTTCAGCAAAGCTTTTCCCTAGCCAGCTGGTCTCCAGCCTCTACTCATGCAGGGGCTTAGTCTGCTCTAGATACAGGACCTTCCCAAGGAACACGCCACAAATTAAACATCTTTTCATCTGAGAGAACAAAAACCTGACAACCAGTAACAAAGAGAAATTAACACAAGACAACACGCTGCACATACTGGAAGCCAGGATGGGGAATTTAACCAGATGATATTTCCTAATAGGCTACCGTAGAGAGCATTATCTACTTGTTAAGAGTTTTCAAACTATAGCTACACCATATTATCCTCTCTCAAAGCCACATTACAGAGGATACCATGAGAAGATCAAAGACTAACAGGTCTGAGACACATGACTGACCCAGAGAAGCAGCAGTGAGGCAGGAGCCATCATGCATGACACAACCTGGATGTACCTCACAAGACCTTTCACATATTTCTCTCTTCTTCCACTCACCTGTAAATTACGCCTAGACAGATCTTAAAGTTTCTGTATTTGTGCACAACCATAAGTTTGATGGCACATAACATCAGTTGCTGTCAGAAATGCTCAACAGCTCCAACAAGGTCTTTTCAGGAAGTTCTGAAGAAACTTAACTGCACAGTTGGAAAAAATAAGCAACTGGAACACGTTTGTGCCTAGAGTATAACTCATATCTCAGACCTCACAATTCTCAATGCTCATTCTCTAGACCTTGCTAGTGATATCTGAAAAACAGCAGACATTCAGTCTGTTCTAGCACAGGTCCACAGAAGAAACAATAATACACTATGATTACCAGTCACTTGGTCAACATAGGTCCAACCTTGCAGATGAATCTCTAATTTTTACTCCCTCAAGTGTTGCACAATATTGACAAAGTTACGTAACAAACAGAAATAGTAGTATGATGACAAAACCAGGCAGAAAGTTCTGAACTGTCAGAAATGCAACTTCTCTGTTTAGTGAGAATAACATAACTGTTATTAACATGATCACCTGATTTCCCTCCCTGCATGGATTATCTTCTTCATTGAGCACACTGAATTACTTGCTCTGTCAACTCATCAGGGCTGTATGGCATGGCAGGCCTTCCTTCCAAGTTTATTTCCTTTTTTATTTCCTTTGTTGCAGAAGTAGGAGTGCATGTAGTGAAAGATGATGAACCACTTCAGGAAAATAAGTTTCTAGCCCATGGCACTTTTCTCTAATTTTATTTACTTTTCACTGTGAAGTCATAAGGAGAAAGGTACAACATGGCTGTGTATGTTCCCAGCTAATGCAGATACCAAATTCATGTACATAAACACAAAGTCTAAAATGCTCCATAAACAAAAACTGAGAGTACAGTAACCCTGAACAACTGAACTATTTAGTGCACATGGTACGATCAACTATGAAACGGAGATGAGAGGCTCAGAAACAAAGACCAGAAAAAAAAGCCACTCTCAATTATTTTCTTGCCAGAAGAACTTCAGATTATCCACATTTCTCCTAAGTTACATATTTATCTTTTAATTGCCTTTTCAGAAAAAGAAATACTAACAGATGGTTGCAGAGAAATCTGGATGCATTAATTACTCAGTTACAAATCTTGATACAACTGCTGAAAAGGCAAGTAGCTTCCTGAGTTCTGTTTTATCTTCTGCCTTTCTGCAAGGGTCTCATTTTTAAGATTCAAGACTCAGGAAACAGTTCACCAGCCCACGCTGATATGTTACAAGAACAATACTTACACAACTAACAATTGTGTAACTGTAAACTTGATCACAAGCAGCACCACAAGCTGAAGAACAAAAGCACAAAGCAAGTAAGAGGAAAGATGTAGAAAACAAAGTAGAGTGAGATGATGGTTTGTGAATCATTCTGTACAATTAAGCTCAATGCTGACGGGCTTCAGAAACGCTATTCACCAAAAATTACTTTGTGATGCGCTTTTATTTGAATGGATACAAGTCAACACAAGGGAAAACGTGTAGTTTAAAGCCCAGAAAATCTAGAACTGTTATCAAGAAGAGTTTTCTAAGCTTGAGTGAAAAGGTAGTAAGCCACCTCCCTCTCAAACTACTGCCAGATGTCCATCCACGATGTTTAGAGGAGACTCAAGTCAACAGTAACGAATATTTATACATACCAGCTTTTCAATTTCAGATTCCAGATTCTGTATGCAGTCAAGTTTTCTCTTGCGGCACCGCTGTGCTGCAATTCTATTTTTACTTCGTCTCCGGATATCGTGAATACAGTCCAATTGCTCAGGAGTTAATTTATGCATTTTCAGAAATGACTGGAAGTCATTTCTGGAAAGGGCGATAATCCTTTGCGCATTAAATGGCAGTTTTACCTAGAATGAAAGATGCCATTGTAAATCAAAGGTGAACCTGATATATACAAACACTAACAGGGAAATTCAAGTTTTTATTTTAAACATTCTTTATCACACAACCCATCTTTCTTCCTAAATCTCAGAGGCAAGAGCAAGCTAAGGCAGCAATTAGGTGAGGTGGATAAAACCCAGGGGTTTCAACTAGGTGAGTTCAAGCATGGGCGAAATAACTAAGCACTTTGCACATTTACACTAGATCCTCAAAAGCATATTCAGAGTAGGATGAAATCTATTTGTGTGTCCAGTGAATAATTAGGTGATACGCTCCAGGAAAATAAGTTATGGTTAGGTGGTGCACAAAACAGGTATCAAGAATCAGTGACACACTCTAAAGTTTCCCCTAAGCTGCTATTAAGACTCTATCCTGCATATGTTTTTACACTTAGAGTTTTCTGCAGGAAAAGTTCATCTGAAATATGCATGTACTTAAAACATAAAAGTTACAATATTTGTCTTGTAATTCTTAATGCTAGAGAAGAGAGAGAACCAGGCTCTTGCTACTGTCTGTACACCTGAGCTATGGAAGCAGAAACTTCTGAAACATATACAGATCATTAAGTCCCGACTAATACTGAAAAACATCTTTACCTTTGCAAAATAACTGCCACACTTTATGAAGCATCCAACTAAAGACACTTTATTTTAATCCCTAAATTTGAGTATATTAAGTAGCAGAATATATTATCTTGCTGTAGTCAAAGATCTGAATTTAGTTTAAAAAGCAACAGAGAAACCCTCTCTGTGTTAGGCTACCACTGGTGACAGACAGGCAAAAAAAGGACAGAGTACTGCCCTCAGCAATTATACCACCTGCTTCTTTGTAACGTAAAGACGAGGACTGTATTTAAGCAATTCTGCCCTTTTGTTTGGCCTGTCAACTTTCTATATTCTTCCACTTATTTTAATTCTCAGTAAGGCCCTGCATCTTGAAAATAAAAAAAACCTAGTGCTTTAAAAACTACTGAATTTTCATTACATTAAATGATCCATCATACACAGAGTCACACTGCAATTCTACATTTCTAAGAACTGTGACAGAAATCATGCTAGGTATACAGTAAAATCTTTTGGGATTAGATTACTCACGTATGGCATCTGCCTAAAACACTACCAAAGCAACGACAAAGAAGTGCCAAATAATTTCTGCAGTTGGAAGAATAACACCTCAGTTTTAGAGAAGGTGATACTATTAAAGCAGTCTTAAATACACAGCTACTGAAAGTAGCTTGAAAACTTAATTTTCATTTCACAGTAAGTCTGAAGTATCATTTCTCTCCCACCTTCTCTGCACAACTCAGAATAAAACCAAGAGACTGTTAAGTTTCTATAAAACAGAGGTTCCAAGAAGTTTAGTTTTCCTAAATTTAACTGCAGAAAAAAAACAACAACTAAAAAAGAACCCCTATGCCCCAGTTTAAGACTCACAACCTTTTCTGATGGTTGTTCCAGAAAAATATCAGAAGACATCTAACACCTAAGCATCTACCACTTCAATATCCTACCAGAAATACTTTATGTGTCTCCCTGAATTAACAGCAATCTTCTATATAAACCTTTGAATGGTTATTTGAAGCTTTATTTCCCAGGCTTTTAAAACAAGTAACCACCCCCCCACCCTGCAAGAGACTCAGAATGAGGTTTTTGAATAGGGCCTTAAGAGACAGGGAAGCAAAGAATACAGCAGGATGTTCTTACCTCACATTCCTGTTCTCTTGCTGAACAGGATTCACTGTCTCCCTCGGTGTCAGTTTCTGAATCCTCTCCCAAACTTATCACATAATTATAGGGACACTGTTCTTGTTGCTGTCCCTGAACATAATCTCCACTGCTTATTTCAGAGCTGTTGGAACACCCTTCAGTAGTTGTAAGGTTGCTTATAAAGGGGCAGTTGACAGAATTCAATGTTGTAAAAGTTCGTTGAGAGCAAGGTTCAGGGCTTTCACTGATCCTGATACCCAGCCATGGACACTCGGATTTTTTCCCTGAATATACTGGCTCCAAGCACTCTTTTGGAACTGCAGGTGGTAAATGTATTTGACAGGTTTCTGGGCTGTAAATATCACTCCAGAACCCTTTTGCTAGATGTTCTGCTACCTCTCTCTCCACACTGCTTCGATCACCAGTTGATGTAATGTTAGTGGCTTCCCTAGTGCACAAATCAACCTTTGAAGGTGTGTCATCTTGACTTCCAATTTTGTCATTCCCAATTCCAGTACCAGATACAGTTTTTTCAGCTAAGACTGTGTTGTTTTGCATATTACTGAAATTCAAGTTACCATATTGCTCACAAGTTTGTAAAAAAGACACAGAATTGAGTCCATGAGGTGCAGCAGAGTTTTGGGGGAAAGCAGCAAGATCCATTTTCTCCACAGGACATGACACATTCTGAGTCACAGGATCCCTCTTTGACTCTTCCTTCTTCTCAACGCCTTCTTCCCCTTCTTCCATTTTTACCTGAGTCTCTTCACATTTTGAGACCAGCTGCATAGCTACACCCTCCTGAGCTTTTTGTATGCCATCATTATCTGATATTTCCTTCTCAAGAAATGTTGCAATTGGTGGCACCTGAATGTCTTTAATACTGGAACTGGGCTCTGAAGTATGAACTTTGTCATTTCCAAAAGCTTTCTGAAATTTCCTATACTTTGGGCACTGGGAAGATAAGCTGGAAACACTAACCCTTTCTAAATGTCCAGGATCACATGTTTGATTGGCATTATCTTGGAGAGCCGGTGATGTTTTAGCATTTTCTTCATCTTTACAGAGCTTTGCGTCAGGAGTCTGAATGCATTCCTTTTCTAAAAGTTCTTCTGCTTCATCATCTATTTCTAGCTCTCCATCATCCACATCGCCAATTTTAGAGTTTTTTTTCTGACAACGCTGTGTACAACATTTCTTACGAGGACATTCC
>NW_010324295.1:39786-55118 GCF_000700745.2 Antrostomus carolinensis
TTTGAGAAACTGAAAGCAAGACTCTTCAATGTTGTGTACACCCAAAAATTCAGCACACTTGCAAACTTCAGACACATTGTCTTTATTTAAAATAAGTTTAGCTGTGTATGCAAACTGAAGCAAAGGACTAAATCCTTTAAGTGTTACCTATTAAAAAAAAAAAGAAAAAAAAATTAGTATGGCCAATATGGTATTAAATAGAGAAATAAACAGAACCCAAATTTACCCGTGAGCAAGCCATGCCAGCAGGACAGAGTGCAATACAAAACAAAAACAGATGTGTTCCACAGAGAAAATGTAGCTACGCTCATTCTGAAACAAATCTGATACAATTTCATCCTGTACATTTTACAGCAATTATCTTATTCACTGATCAATCTCTTAAAATGTTCTGACAATACAGTACTAACAAGTGAAAAGTATAGCTGTATACTGAAAACCAGCAATTACATTCCGATTTTATAAAGATACCTTTCAAACCCAAGTTGTACATTAGTTACTCTACAATAAGATCAAAATGCTGCTGGTATTTTATCAGTCCTTTAAAGAGCAATTCCTGTTATTTGCTCAGTCTTATGCATCACTGATATAAAAAAGTCTAAAAAAAAATGGAATTTGACGACACATGATTATTTATTACTACAGTCACCTACTCTTCTTCCTCCCACACATGAAAAGAATTGTACCCACAAATTGTACACTACAAGCACTTATTCTCAGTTTAAAGCCTCTTTGGAGTAGGTAGGTTTTTTGAACATTTCCATCATTATCATCTCAGTTTTTACTGCACAACAGTTGCCTAACAAGGAATACAGAGATAAACAAAAACTGTATTGTTACAAACTGAACAAGATCAACTTCTACACATCAAAAAATTACTAAGGAATTAGGTAGAAAGCTGTAAACAGATCACTATATTACAAATTGCATGACATTTCCTTTAGCCTTTCTCTGCAAGTGAAGGATAAAGCAATGTTCATTATTACTACTCAAGCCTGCATTCTGCTCCCCTCCTTTATTGAAATTAACAGGACCGAAACTACACCAAATTCTTCTGCCAGCAAGTTAAAATTAACTATACATGTAATTTAATTTAGGAATAATTTGAGGGTTTGTTTTGTTCGGTTTTTTAGTGGTTGGCTGTTTTGGTTTTTGTTTGTTTGTTTTTTTTTAAAGAAACAAATACCACATGAAAGGAAGTTGAAGAGATCTGCACATAGACAGTTTAGCAAAACTGTCTGAAAACTCTTATGACCTGTCTAAAGAATTCTTAAAATAGCGTTTGAAATATGCTCTGGAGATAAGACCACTGATTACACCACCACATTAATTCATCCTTAATAAGGTGGGGAAGGGGAGTGTAAAAGACAGTTTATCCATGAGCTGGAAAGAAGCCTTCAAACTTAAGTGTAGTCAATAAATCATTACAGTGGGTTTATAAACAAGTGATATTACAGAATCACAGAATGTTAGGGATTGGAAGGGACCTTGAAAGTTCACCTAGTCCAATCCCCCTGAAACCAAAAAAACCAAATGCAATGATACTTCAAAATTGTACATTCTTTCTATATAAGGTAGAAACACTTATTGCTAAAAACTGGAAGGACTGAGAGGGGAAAAAAAACCACTCTGTACTCCTTTTACTTTCTCCTACACATTTCTATCCTTAAACAAGATAGATTGCTAGAAAGACTCTTGGTCCGACTGACCTAGAAAAGCAACACTTGCAGTAGCCATTTAATTAATTTGTATTTGGCTGAAAGTCTAACTCAGAGTAAAAACACTGGCAGACAAAAAACACAGAACCTACACCAAGATGTCAGTAGTTAGTCTTCACAATATAATATATATGAAGTATTTCAATTAAAAAAAAAAAATCTGATATCTCAGATTGTGGAGGAGTGCCTTTTATTTTAAACTTCAAATAATTTCGAAGATTAAATAGATTTTAAAAAAAAAATCACATGTCAATCCATGTGATCAGTGTTTGCCTCTCTCAAACATGCAGCTTCATAAACTGACTCATTTCAAAATATTTAGCAGTTCCCAGAAGAGAAGTTCAAGTTGCTGAGTCTTAAAGTGCTTTTACCAAGTGATCAGATGAAATGATTAAGAGGTGAGATTTAGCGTTAGTGGGCTTGCTTGTTGCTTCAGCAGATTCAGTTCTTAAGTCAGCAATACTAAATTACATTGAGAGTCCTCTTAAGTCTATACTGTAGTAAATATCAGGGTTATTATGTTCCTCCATCTTTACAAACTCTGGTCCCTTCTATCTCAGGTTTATTTCATGGGTTCATTGGAACTCTTGTTTGTTTGCACCAGAGACTTTTTTCCCCTCCAACTTTGAGATACATTTCTTATTCTTCCAATATCCTATTTTTTTTACATCATCCCAAAGCAAAATTATCTCTTCAACATCAGAAGTTTCACATGCCATTAATCCTCATCTTCTGCTCCAAAACATGGCTTTGTGTCCTCCAGCATCCTACTCCCCTTCCACATCAGCTCCCATTGTTACTTCTCTTTTAACCTGAGAGACGTTCAGGCTACCAACTAACTAAGCCACTAGGAAAAAGTACAAGAAGAAATGAAGACGCGGATACAGTAAGAAGATTGAGGAAAAGTGACATAGTGGTATTATGCTGTAACATAATTCTGTAACAAATTCATTGATCAACAGAGAATAGCAAAGATGACTGAAGCTGCTAATGATCAGTACGTAAAAAGGATGGGGAACTGAGCAGAAGAAAACTGTTAACAGCAAGCAGCAAGCAAGGAATATAAAAAATGGGTGTATTACTGAATAATCTAAACCAAAATCTTAATGATACCGATTTAAAGGTATTACCACTTACAGCTTTAATTTATTTATTATTCCAAAAGAATTCTCTTTTCGTATAGGACAACTAGTTCTGCAATACCTATTTACCATATAAGGTCTGCTTTTGACAAACTTACATGCTTTGAAACAGGTGCACAATTTTAAATGTAATATATACCTAACTGCAAATTTCTCACCTAGACATCACCCAAGACAGCATCCACTTATCTTCAGTCTGTGATACAGACTCTGATCTGTTCAGCCTCTACCTCAATCAATGGCAGCTTTACAACTTAGAAATTCCTTCTCCTCAGTTCTTAACTCTCTTACCTTAACTTCTCAGTTAAGTATCAGCCTACTGTAAAACAGAACTGAAAAAACAGATTGGAAGCATGTGCAGGTAAAATACAGAAGGGAGCAGCACCCACCTCTTCTGGTAAAGTGATGATAAGATCAGCATCCACCTGTCCCACAATTCTTGAAAGGAAGTAACTGCTGCAAGCTGCAAGCACAGCTTTGTGAGCCCGAAATCGCTGATCTTCCACTAAAATAGTAACATCACAAAGAATATCTTGCTTTCTCTGATCATCAAGGCTGAGAAGTACATTGCTACTGTGTACTGAAGATTCATATGCAAAAACCACACTATTCTTCTCACTTAGAGACATTCTGTATCACAGGTGGTAGTGTAAGTCTCAGTGGAAAGCATGCTTCTATTCTTCAAATCTGGAGGAAGAAAAAACAAGTTGTACACACAAAAGTCATATCCAACAGGAACTTCCTGCTACTAAAATATAACAAGCACACTGTTAAACATGCAGTGCCTGATCTAATTCTTTTTAAGGCTAATACTCAATATTCCATGTATGTTAGTACATAATACATGCTTATGAGTGTCTGAAGTACCCAAACCTTAGTATGTACATCTTAAAGTACTGCTTTAGCAGTTTCATAGACCAAAAAAGGGAACCATTTTTCATGTGACTTCAGTGATAAAGAACAAATTTTTCCTCAGCACGTGTTTAAGAGTCATAACTTCACCATAACACCTAAAAATTATCTTAGCTTTTGTTTTTAGTTATCAGTATATTCTAACTCCAACACTATGAAAATCTAAAGAGAAACAAAAAACAGATACATTAAGCAAAAATTCACCAAAATACTATGTAAGCTACTTACTGATTCACCCAGTACAGACTAAAATATAAGTTCTATCTTCTTTCAAAAGTAGTTTGCCTAAAAGTAGTTTGCCTGCTAATTTCGGGGGGGATTGGTAAAATACTCTCATTTTCTCTCTAGCAGGGTGTTGTTTTGTTTTTGAAGCAGATTTGTTCTCCTACATCCCACCTGCCTTAATTCTCTAATTCCTTCTCCTGCTCATCACTATTTGAATTGTCATGCTTGTTAAGAGTTTGCTTTCCCAATTGATCACTATGATTCAGATCACCTGGCAATGGAATCTCTTTTGTGACAGAGCATTAGTTCTGAAATAACGGTATTTATTGGATAATAAACAGTAAAACTTGATTTAAAAGATTTAAAACCTTGAAATACACTTACATATAACTGTCCTGAAGATATTCCTCAACTTCTAGTATCTGGGGGGGAGGGGGAGGGGGTGTGGAAATTGAGCCAGGAAGAAGTCAGCCCTCCTAGAGAGTGCAAATTTTAACAGCATTTCAAAATCTTTACACTGTATTTCTAAATTCCCACCTTCTTTGGATTGAGCCTTTCTTCAAGTTTTGTTTTGTTTTGGGTTTGTTTTTTTTTTTTCGGGGGGGGGGTGGGGTGTTGGGTTGGATTTTTTGTTTGTTTGTTTGGGGTTTGTTTTTTTTTTTTTTTTTAAAAAAAAAAAAGCCTAGTAAGAAATGTCCTTGCATCTAAAGCTCAATGAAGAAACCACATAACCAGATTTGGAACTGTCTTGCAAGGAAAATAAGGTATTACTAGGAAAAGTGTTACCTTAACAAACCGAGCATTTAGATGACACTGGACTATTCTTCCCAAGAGTTACTGTAACTGAACACAGTTGCTGAGACTCACTTCAGCTGACACAGGACTACCCGGTCATTACATTGCTCAACAGAGGTTGTTATGATATGCCAGCTCCCAACAACAATAAAACTGGAGCCAATGCAAATCTTCAGCTTTCAAATATGGGAAACTTTCACAACATGGGGAGGGAGGAGGGCATGGCCATTTTTAAACACAGAGGGGAAAAAACCAACAACCCTGCCAGCTATACTCTTGGTTACTCACTACTCAGTTATTTTCATGGCATACAGGCATTTTTAGTCATCTTTTGAACAGAAAGAGAGAAGAAGGAGATCCACATTTCCAGTGGCAGTAGCAGCACAGCACCAGTCTGGACCCTGGTGAAGTGCAGAGCATCAGCATTATCTGCCTTACCCACCACCTCATGGGACACTGTACACTGAACTTCACAGTCAGCTTTACAGGTCATAACTGTACAGATCATAACTTGGCAAAGGCAAAGAAAGTCTGGTGTGGGGCATTTTCTTAAATATATAAGATTCTGTTTTGTGAAACTAAATGTTCTGAGGAAAAAGAAAAAATATATGCACATCAGAGTTTTCCCCAGTAAGCAACAGCCATACCATGCACTGTTAACCCCAAAGGGATTAATTTTTGAAGCAAAAAAGCAGTTTAAATGTTTTCATATCCCTAATAACAAGACTACAGAGCAAATATTTAATTTCCAATGAGTTTAAATGTGAATTACGAAATAATTATCTCTGAGTTATTAATAAAATTCTATTCTTGTAATAGCTTATGAGAAATAAGCAGTCCAATTATAAGTTGTGTACTCCTAAGTTGTTTACTCTATATCCTTAACTTACCATATTCCTCAAATGTTACAGCACACACAGTTTAACAAAGTCTGACGCTGTATTTGTTGCCAGAAGCTCTAAAAAAAAAAAAAAAATAAAATAAAAAAAATCATAAAGAGCAACAGAGGACAAAATGGAAGACTATATCCAGACTATATTTTGGGATGAACCCCTAGGCAAAACTCATGAGGGAGACTATAGTTACAGACAAGCCTTTAAAGGTTCTTTTTTCTTCTGAAGTCTCAAGTTCTCCCAACCCTCAGATAGACAACTCTTACATCATATATGCTGCTCTTAGGTTTTCCTTTATAAAATACTCAGTTCCAATACTGAATTCAGCTCATTACACCTTCATAGCATGGAAGACTAAGAGGAGCAGTAGTGTATATAAATATGCAGAGGACAGTCAATCCTGATCTCCACAAGGCACAGAACATGCTTTCAGAACAGCATGCAGGTGATCCTACTTGAAGCAATGAGAGTGAGCTTCCAATGCTGTTGTTGCTGCCAAAAAACATTAGATGTGAACACTGAAACACTACCTTCTGTTTCTTGAGAAGTTAAAACAGAGATTCAATTTGAGCATAACCCAATTTAACACTTTACTCAGAGTTTGTTGTACTTCCTAATAAGGTTTCATCAGCCATGCTATGTCCCCACTATATTTAAACAGGCTGCAAGGGTTTTTGAGGTATCCAAAATATAAAATGGAGCATATCATTAAGCATTTCAAAGTGTAAAAGAACCTTTAAAAAAACCAACCCAACAAAGAACCCACCACACACACCACACTCAAACACTAAATTTCTCTCAGTCTTCTTTGTAAAATCTATTTACCATCATACATGATAAAGAGAGAAATCAAAAGGAAAAGAACCAGAAGACTGAAAATGCTGGTGAAAACAAAAAGCATCAAACAGGAAAGAGAAAATGTAACCACTGTTAAAAGCTGTAACACTTTAGAGAAGTACTAACAGAGGTCAAACTTGTGAATGTCTTAATTCTGTTTTCCAGTTGGGTAATAACAGCATGGTACCACATTTATGATAGTATTTGTCATGACAGACAACTAGATTTTCCACAGCAGTGTGCGAGTACAAAACAGACAAACAAAGTAGATTTGTTATACACACATCCACAACAGCAACAAGGTTTAGCATTGTACCAAAGAGAAAAAGTACATCTCTTTTGTAAGAGTTTAATTTTTCTCCTACTTTAATTATTCTCCTGGAGCATGCAGAAATTCTTAAAATTAATTACATTTATGGAGAAAAGGTGTGGAGAAAACAGTTCAATGGTGTTTTTTAAAGAAGCTTTGTAACTTTCAAGTTCATGCTTAAACTGTCCTACAAGGACAGGGCCCTTCTAGGTTTTCTTCCTCCCAGTGCAGGTTTCCACTTATCAAAATTTAATTTTCTACAAATATTATCTATCAGATTTTTTTCCCCTCTCAGACAATTCAAACAAAAGCAGCAACAAGCTACTAAAAAGAAGGAAAACACACAATAGCACAAATTATTTCCTTGGAAACCAGACTAAAACTCCTATACTACCACACTATTTTCATTTAAAAAATGAATAAAGAAAACTAAAAGCAGATACAGATAACTTGTAAAAGGATTCCAAAAGTCAGGAGATGACTGTATATTTAAATCACTGTTCACTAAATCAGTGTCAATGAACTACTATGTGACTGAATGCAAAAGATGCTAAGAAACAAAAACATCCAAGAATATTTTTAAGACATTTGACACAGCAGTTACCATCAAAATAAGGAGAGTCCAAAAAGATCTTCCAAAATCTAGAACAGTCAAATAGTCCTTACAACGCAGTTGAAAGGATTAAAGAAGAAACAACATGAAAGCTCACTAACTACAAATCCTTAGTGGAAGAAAAGTAGTACTGTCAGTACAAGAGCATATCTCAAATTCCTCTCACCTGAAATTCCACACACCTAATAATCTCATAGTCTTGTGGGGGGGCAGGGGGTGGAGAGATAAGGTATTTAAACACACATGCTACTATAAAAATTACATGAAGGAATACTTGCAGCTGAATGAATCAAGTTCTGCTTTGAAAACACAACCAAGCATGCTACTTATGAAGTTTCCAGTCTTTATCAGACAGTGATCTTAAGATAAAAAAAAAAAATGTTTTACTCAAGGGCAAAAGTATTGTCTCCTAAATACTGGCAAAACTTTGTTCTGCTTTATCAAAGTGAAGTAATTCAATTTTTTTGTTCTCCTATTAACATACAGCTCAATAGGAAAACTATACCTAGCGGTTACCTGTAAAAATTACACGAAGGAATACTTGCAGCTGAATGAATCAAATTCTGCTCTGAAAACACAACCAAGCATGCTACTTAAGAAGTTTCCAGTCTTTATCAGACAGTGATCTCAAGATAAAAAAAATGTTTTACTCAAGGGCAAAAGTATTGTCTCCTAAATACTGGCAAAACTTTGTTCTGCTTTATCAAAGTGAAGTAATTCAATTTTTTTGTTCTCCTATTAACATACAGCTCAATAGGAAAACTATACCTAGCGGTTACCTGTAAAATTACAGTTATCTTCGGTACATTTAGGTATCTCTGTGTCTAATTGACTATATACATATATTCATTTTCAAAGAACATATACTTATTATCTTAATGAAAATGAGCACTACAACATTTTTAAAAGGAATACATTTGTTTAAATACTCAGTGTAGAGATCAGAGCAAGATGCCTATCAAGACTCCTTGGCAAATACAGATCTCATTCAAGGCCCATTTTTCTCATGCATTTAAAGTTATTCATTAGCTTATATTATTCACATTGAAGTAAATGAAGTATAGTAAGTGTAAGGTACTTTAAAATTAGACTTCAGGTTTGCTCATCTGATTGCTTACAATTGCCAGCAACTACTGCTCTTTAACTCCTAGCTGACTGTAAAATAAAATAAGCTAGTTAAATGATCCTCTGCTTCCTTCCCTCACAATCTCTGTTTTAAAGAGTCACATATGATACTTAAAAAAATATTATAATCATACAGCTGAGACCAGGTAAAGCTACAAGGAGCTACTGTTGCTAAGTTACAAAAGGAAAATAATAGTAGATAATACTACCTTGGAAAACACAGCATAAGAGTAGGAATATATTACCAGGATAAAACTCATAATAGCATAATGTATTTCTCATCCATACACGTATAGATGTGGCACAAGGTAGAGCAGCTTTCACGCTCAGCAGCACCACCGCAACACGTAAAAGTCTGCACTAACATCCTGTGGTCAACAAGAAAAGTTGTTGTGTGAGAAGCGAAGGAAGCTTTGAAGCATCAAGTTGTCACTGAAGCTGACAAAAGCATGCACAAAAACCAGCTTACCTCCATACATTTATGACAGGGCAAAAGAACTCCTTGACATATAAGTATGCCTCTGAAAATTCAGACAATTACAGTCTTGGAAAGAGTTACGTATTGCATTTCACAAAAAAGATCTATACTTTTGAGTAATATAAGTAAATGCAAAAATAATGTTTTATATGAATAATAAATAAATTTTATTATATACACATATATATTAAAATAATAAAATCAGTAAATGCTTTTTACAGTAGGACTTCCTAGCAAACCACTCTTAAAGTCAGGATTTGCCACAGTACCACTTTCTCAAGTACTGAACACTGAGGAGTAATTTCCTCATTATGCAAAGGGCAGCAAACACACACTCTATGTACACTGACATAGAACACTCATTATGAGCATTTGCCTTTTTGTGTCTTGTTCAGCCCAAACTTCATCATTTGCCATAATGATTAAGTCCTTTGTGGTAGCAAAAAAGCTGGTAACAGAAATCTCATTCAAATAGCAAAGTTGTAAGGCGAACCAGAAGCAACAGCAATGAGATGCAGATGTTGAGACAACATTCAAAACCTTAGAACAATAAAGCTACTGTGCCACCCATCAGCTCACTGCACATACTAACATCAGCAACAATTATCCCAAATCACTGCCACTTATCCAGACCCCCACTGGACAACTACCAAAGAATTACAGCTTTTTTGTAGAGAAATTCTAACACACAAACGCTCTGTCCAAAATATTCTATTAATAGTGAACATCAAATACAGAGGATAATAAAAATCAGCCAAAGTGAGGAAACAAACAAGACATACTATTACTCAATGAAGTGAATTAACAGTAAGAACGTCTTTCTACTTTAAATATTTAAACAAAGTATCTTGCATTTTGCATCTATGTTAGAAAATCCCGCAAAACGCCATATAGTTTACAAGTAAGCTTTTCAGTAACTTCGAAAAACAGTCAGATAACATCAATTCTGTATGCTTATAGCTGGTTTATTGTATACTTCCATCGTCCTTCCTGAACAAAGAAGATAAAAATAACAGCTGGGGGTGTCTCTGCCTGCCTGTGAGAGCTGCCAGGAACTTTACCACAGAATAACTTGGCTCAACAACAAGACTGAAAACGTAGAGGTAAACTGAGTGTCCTTTAGTTTATACTCAAAACACCACAAACACTGAAAAGGGGGAGATTTCAACACACCAAAGGGTATGCTTTACAGCCAAAGAGACCAGAAATGCTGGGAAGATCTACTGGTGGTAGTAGAAGAACATTCTGAACTAGAAAGAATCAGTGAGTCACAGAAATGAGTTCCATAGGCTCTGAGATTCTTTTTAAGACAAACAGTCAAAGCCAAAGAACACTAAAATGGCCCTTGGAACTGAGATACAGGTTTGAGAGTGCAAATCACTGTCACTTCTGCTTCTATTTACATTATAATACATCTGTGATTTCTGTACACATTTACCAAAATACTTTTTGAACATTCCAAGTTTGAATGTTTCAAGTGTCCTTAAAAATACTAAATCAAAGCACAGAAATTCATGGAAATCAATACTGGTCGTGCCTCTACTACCTAGAGGGCTTGCACTGTCAGGAAAGACATAGCTGATTTGCCAGATTTACAATCTAAACTCTTGGTGGTAAATCCAAGGACCTGGAAAAGAAAATCCAGTATCTAACAGTCACCAAGCTACAATGGGAACTCACAAGCATTTGCATTCATCGAGTCCAGCATCCAAACCTAATGTGATTGTCTGTGAAAGACTCACTGTCAAATAAAACACAGGACTGTACTTTGTTACTGTCACCTGTAATACATTTGATAGCAAGTGGGGGGGAAAACCAGCACAAATTGATCTATGGTTCTTCTGTTTGAAGCTCTACTAAGACACGAATGGTACTAGCAAAAGCCAAGCAAAAATACATGAGCAACAGGAGTTACACCCTATCAGGTCAGTGCTTTCTTTCTAAGAGGAACAGCCTCCGATTTTCCATCAGTCAATAAATCCATTTCAGATATTTGTAAAAAGAAGAGCTAACCTTTGACTCCTAGACTCAGATACCAATTATGTGGATCACAATTGACTCAGTCTACACATATGGAGTTTTCTTTCTGACCTTCAGCTACCACACATTTCCAGTAAATGATCCAGCCCAAAAGTTACCCAATTTACTAAAAAAGTAAACAAAACCCTACTCCTTAGTCTTTACTTGGCAAATGACCATCTGCTAATACCATACTGGACATCAATCCTCTGTAATAATCACAGTAACTCTCACTTGTACATGGGTAATGTTCCTGAAACAAGAAAAAGCATGGACTGAAGCTCCCTTTCAGTAGTCGCAGAACCCTGGTGGGACACCTTTGCCGTCTCTGCTATCTGAACTGGTTGAACTTGGACATCCAGATGCAGTTTCAGTTGTGATCATCATCATAAAACTAGCAAGGTTAATTTATCACCTAGCACACAATAAAGATCTCCTCAGCTATCACCATGCTTCTACCATATCTGTACTCTTAGAACACTTTACATTCCTGAACAGTTGGAAAAAAGGCATTGCAGACACCCCAAAAAATAGCTTGGAAAAAACAAACTCTGGGTGCTGATCCTGACTTGTATGCTGATCTGTGGAGTAACTTCCAGAAGGTCACTTAACTCCTTCAGTTCCCTCAGGGTGGATATTTACACTTACTTTATCCTATTAAAAACAAAACAAAACTGCCATCCACAGATGTAAAGTACAAGGGGACAACTATAATTTATTAGTGCTAGAACAAGATGGTTTGGGTAAGAGAGAGTTTGTTCAAAATACGCTGCAAAAGCTTTTTTCTCAAGTTTTATATCCATGTCCTTGCCCCCAGCTACCTCTCCTTTTAAGGAAATGCAGTTATGTTACAGATGAATGCCTACAGCAGTTAATAGCTGCTGATTCATGTTATGCTGACAAGGAATGAACAAGCATTTTCGTGTTCACGTTCATTGCTTCTCCGTCTTTAGTTCAGAGAGACTTTAAAAGAAAAAAGTTATTTAAAAACGGCAAAAAGTAAGCTTTGCTTCATAAGAACAATGCTTTCTCCTCAAAAATAAAGTCTCATCTTCAGATGATCAGTACATTCATAATTAAAATTCTAAATTGTATTATTTATTAGTCTAAACAGCTGGATGATATTGTCGCAGCTTAATTACATAAATGAGCTTTTTAAAAATTATTAGGTTGTATTTCTGCAACATAATTCTTACCACAGCATTTGGACTCTTGTCAAGTCACAAGTGCGAATTAAGAAGAATCACGGGAAGTCTGGCAAGTTCTAAGTCTGTGCTGAGAGTCTTAATTTGTTTTCCAGGTTTTAAGCCTGAATATTCACTGTTGTAGTATTTGCAAGCTATAGGAGAACTCGGGGCACAGAGGGGAAGGACGGATACCATGTGATCATATACATTTTCTACAGAGCAAAAGTTTGAATAGTTTCCCTCAGAAGATGATATTAAGCAGTCCATATCAAAGCCAGAAAAAGTTACTACTTTGCAGTTTAACATTACTTGAATATTTAATGTTACTTTGCAGTTTATCTTTACTTTACACAACACTAATCGCTTACTTTCCAGATCAGGGATAAAAATCATATTGTGGGATTTGGTTTGTTTCAGTGCTAAAAAATGAAACAGAACTGATTTCAGAAACTCCTTTGCAGCAAAATCTCACCATTTATAATCCTTCAATTCTGTATTCATACAGAGTTACTCTGGGAAGGTAACAACAATGCAGACTTCCTAAAGGCATGGTTCACCTAAAGAAAAAAAAAATCCAACAAACCACCCAACAATAACAAAAAATCCACAAACTAAACGCTAAAAAAAAAAAACCCTAATAGAATTGTGTTGGGTGTTTTATTTAAATAAGAACTAGGTTAGATAATAAAATACTCACTTAGGATAAGGGATAAACTGGCATAATATAAAGCATGCACAGCTGACATCTACTGTCAACTCTTGCCTTTACTTTAAGGACAAATACCTTTGCATTTATAGTTAGATATTCTACTCCTTGCCACAGTTAAACAAACCACATGAATTATTGTTGACTATCAGAATCCATTCACAAATATGTAAGTCAAAATATTTACAATGAATACTAAATTAACCATCTGTGGTTCTAATGTATCTTACTCTAACTTAGAAGGACACAGGAACATAAAAAGAGTTGAGAAGCAAATATATTGACAAGTCAAAGAAAATACTTCAGAAACATTTCTATGAAAATAGAAAAGCATAGGTTCATTAGAATTGGCAATATTTATACAATAAGGAAAAAAAAAATGCAGAAGACCAGACTTCAAATGACAATTCTAGTAAAGACTGTCACCAAAACACAAAGCTGTGTTTCAGTTTTCCCATCAGGAAACTGTAGACTATTTCCTATCTGACATACAATGTTAAAAGACATGGCCTTACTAGCAGAGATGTAAATAAGTATTTTTGAGATGGTACCATAGAAAATACTGACCTTAAAAGAAGTGTAAACAGAGATAGCAAATATTATCTATTTACTTATCAAAGTATTAGTCAATGGGCCAATGCTGGAACCCAAACAAACACCTACAAAAATTATCTGAACAGTTCAAAAGAAGTAATTAAAAAACAAATTCTCTCAAGATGATTCTAAAGACTAACTCAATATTTTTTTAAGATGCAGGCTCTCATTTAAAAGCATTTTGAGTAACTGATATCCTAGGCTACCTCTTCTGCTCTCCAATGTATGTCTAATGATTAAACTCAATTTATTTGTATTTCACCAATGCTTCTAAAGTCAATTTGCCCTTCATAGCGCACTTCCCCCTCCTTTCTAAAGCTTCAGTAGCTGACTGCTCAGTTGAGCCTTACTCTGACCCGCTAACTCACATTTATACACAATACCAAGGTTTCCTTCTGCATTACTTAACAAGAACAAAACTCTCTTCCAGCCTGAAAAAGGCCTTAACTGAAAAATACAGCATACTGCTGGAGATGGGAGTTACTTTTGTGATGAAGCCAATGCTTTGTTCCAGCAAAGTGAGCCTTTCCATTACTTTTTTGTCCTCTTCACATCACTAACCTCTGAACAGGAGTTGGGGGGCAGGGAAAGCTGCAGGTGGGTCCTCATACATTATTCCCACTGTGGTTATACTGGGCTGAATTCATACAACTTAATGGTTGTTTCAGCAGTTATTTTTTGCTCACTTAAGGTTTTCTTCCTAGCCACATTTGCATCAACTAACACGTTACCAGTGGTTTAACTAAGGATTGCATATAAACAGGACTTAATGCCATAAATATCACAAAGGTTTTTCTTACCCCTAAAACCTCCCCCATGAAACTTTCATCGGTTTAATGCTAAGGGACAACTAAAATGCCAGCAGACACAAACATGAATCCTTTGACTGACCTGCCACCCCTCCCCCTCACACCAGCACACCCAGTGCAGGGAGAAAGATATCTATCTCTATGATTAAACAGAAATCTATGAAGAATCTATACGAACACCTCACCTTATCAAACTGGGAAGGTGGTAGTGGGAGGGAGTGTTGTGGGAATAACATGACAAGGAGACTTTCCCTGAACAGTAGGATGAAGTTATCAGGGACTCACACAACTCCTGCACAAAGACATCTGTATTCTGCACCCAAGGAGAGTATTACTGAATCCAAATGATCAGGTAAAGAGTATGTTTTTTAATAATACTAAACAATTCTTATATTAACAAGAAATTACTGCTTAAAATAGCATAAGGATTTTAGAACCTATTTAAAACAAATAAATACTTAGCACACCAAGATCTTCCACATTTTTTAGTCTAAACCACTCAAAAATACAGTAGATAAACATACATACTTGGGTAGAAATACAGTAGTTAAACCTCCACTTTAGTATTCTGGTTAGAATCAGGAGTGTGCTAGTGAAGCAAACTTCCCAAACATCCCACTTACTGTGCTTCACAAGACAGACCTAGACAACAAGAGTTGGTTCTTTTTCCAGACAAAATTAAACTGGGAAATGACGTCCAAATACTAATGGATTCAGTATAGTTAGCCTGAAGTAAGCCTTTCTGAAAAGCACCCCATGTGGATATTCTGTTTTCAGCGACAACTGTTTCTCTCTGCAAATCTGCCACTTTGGGGCCTCACTACTTGCTAATATACACACAGGCTTACACATGTTAGGGCATCCAAGAGTAATTATGCCACTGAAGTCATACATAAACCACAAAATAAGATTTGGAATATCTTAGTTGCTTCAATTTGGACTCACTATGTTTGCCAGGAACACACTCTT
>NW_010324295.1:55150-55463 GCF_000700745.2 Antrostomus carolinensis
ATTAAAGACCCAACTCTATTACTGGAGTACTCCGAGTGCTGAACCTTCACTTACAGTGTTTCTGGATTGCAATTATTCCATTACTGCAGTCAAATGTTTTTCACACCCTGAAAGCGCCTTCCTGAAGTGCCTCAAATTAACGTGTCTGTCAGAAGTTGTACGTACAGGTACCTTCACTTTACTTCTACTGCTAGAACGTTTCCTTTTTTTACTGCTACAAACATTTGGAGGGCCCAGCTGTGTATGAATCTGGGGGGGTTACTGTCACACTGCCACGCTAAAATGGAAAACGTAAATACAGAAGAGCAGGTGA
>NW_010324296.1:0-17218 GCF_000700745.2 Antrostomus carolinensis
CATGATTAATTTATTTGTGCACCGCACAAAGCTATTTCAGTCAATGATTACTGACCATTTACATATGCAAGTTAGAAAGATCTTCAATTTTTTTGCTCTTAGGGAAACACGTACTTGTTGAAAAACACAAACTCCAAAAACTGGATCTTTACTGCTTACACTTATCATGTTTTCACATACTCAGACTTGACATTCTTGGAACATCACCAATGTTTGAGAATCAGTTCTTAGTCAAAATCCACAGTTAGCTTTGTAATTCCAAACACAGGCAAATGCAGAATTACCAGAGGTGATATCTGCATCATGTACAAGTTTGAAGACACTTACCAATGTGCTTCTCTGAGCCTGTGAGAGTTTTGTTGCTACAAAGTACTGAACAGGTGCAAGGACTATGATCACTGCTGCTCCAATTAAGGCACTGATTCCAAGAAGGTAATAGAGCAGAAGAACTCCTACAATTATCTGTTGGAAGAAAAGAAAGTGAGGGGAATGCTTGGGAGAATTTCACTTCATCCCAATCCCATTTTAATCTTCTTTATATTGTGATAAGGGCAAACTTCTAAAATATATTCATCATGTACAGGTCAAAAAAAATATTCTCAATGTAAGTATGTGAATGCTGGTATCTGAAAAGTGCTGAAATCTGTAAGCATTATTGCAAGTAATTCTGTATTTATCGTACTACACACTACACAGCCAAGAATAACCAGTACTTAGATAATATCTGAACTGCTGGAGGACAGTATCTGGCAGATGGGAAGGCTCACATTAATGTTTCTGAGAAGGTAATGATTATATTTTTAAACAACTATGTAATGAAACATTTTTGCTTCCCTTTCATCAAAATCCCAAAGCTCTTACCTGCCAGAGATATATATCACGAGTAAGAAACTCACCAATAGCTCTGATTATTTTGCCTTGATTATTTATTGAAGATAGCAAATACTTTCAGCCAGAAACTGCTTTGTGGCCAATTTTGAAAGAGACAAATGTCCTTTCATTACAATTGTAAGCTATCCCTGCCAATGAACCAGAGATATGAGAATACAGGATTTTTTAATAATCACAGTGAAATCAAACAAGGGTGTTTATAAAATGGAGGTGGGGGAGGAAGCCTTTATAAGGCCTCATTTTGCTCCCAGGGTTTGATTCAAACCTAGTGAGGGCATCTTTCAATAGATGGGCATCCCCAGGCCTCTTTTCATTGATTTCAATGGCCTTCAGACAGTAATTTAAGGCAGTGA
Organism: Antrostomus carolinensis; assembly: GCF_000700745.2. Taxonomy (NCBI): domain Eukaryota; kingdom Metazoa; phylum Chordata; class Aves; order Caprimulgiformes; family Caprimulgidae; genus Antrostomus; species Antrostomus carolinensis. The sequence goes on from NW_010324296.1 coordinate 1,245, forward strand.
TAAAGCTCCTATTGACTCCTGCCAGAGCAAAGACAAGGCTCAAATTATCTGGACTGTATGGAAAACCTAACTTGTTATGAATGGCTACGTCTTCTAGTCACAGATAATTACAACATCCACAGCAGATGCTGAAATGCTGATTGTTAAGAGCAACAAAACAATTAAAAACCTGTTTTAAATAATAATAAAGCTTGTTCAACTTCCTATTAGCCATCTCTCGAGCATCCAGTAATTGCTTGCACTGCCTCATAAAACAAGGTATTGAATGAATGTTGCAGGAACACGCTTTGGAGAAATCTTTGTGACCACTGTAACTCATTGATTTGTGTCTTGTAACGCATGCACCATCCACAGAACAGGAACATGCTTTGACACTGACTGATAGTCCTGATCTGCCTGGGAGCATCACAGAGTGAATTTTAATGCAAATATAATCATATTTTCAGAAGACCATCAGGAAATCTTTACGAATCTGTGACTTCTGGCACATTAGAGCAAAATGTTGTTACAGAATATGCAATGAAATTGGCTTAATTCTTAGTTGCACTAAAGCTCTCTACACTGAGCTGCCAGAGTGGTCTTACAAAAAGTGCACCTCTTACACTGCCTGTTTTACTAACAGACTTACAATGGACACTAAGCCCAGGGAATAACTGGACCCTAAACATTATCATTAATTAGATTAAGACTCTTCTTAATGCCTCATAGCTCTTTCAGCAATATCATTTTAGCAGTATACAATCACTGACCTCTTTCTGCAGGGTACTTCTAGTAAACAGATAAAAAACACCCTGATATCCAAATTAGTACTAACAAACTGCCAACCTGTAACCATATTTCATGCGATATTTCAGATCAGTTTCATTTCATTAAAGCTGTCTCCTCTTTTGCAATTAGAAATTAATATTAGTACATGTTCCTTGATCATTGTTTTCCCACACACACACTTTAAAATAATCCATTTCACATTTTTTCTCCCCCATAATTTCAAGGAAACCATCCTGATGATAAAAAAAAAATAAGTCAAGTTTCTTTCTGAAAAACTCCTGCTAATAATTGCTATATTCATCACCCTTCTTAATTCTAGAAAGTAAAACATTTTTAACTGGCATATAAGCCTTTCCAGAGTAGATCAGGGAAACTAGTCTATATCCCAATGCAGTTAGTCCTGCACAAGAAAGAGATAAATGCATTTCTACTGTATAAATGAAGCCACACTATAACTTGCATAAATATGACTACAATAATTATAAATCTTAGTATCTGAACAGATAAGAAGGGATAAGAGTGGTATTTAGAGACAGGAGGACAAGAATAAAGTAGAAAAACCATTTAATATAACAAATGAATCTGTGGAATTTTGTACACTAGAATTTGTCATCCATGAGGCAGTGGTAGTTTTAAGGAACATGCAAAGGATTATCTTTTTTTTTTTTTTTTTAATAAACTGCTGCTTCTCTTGCTTCTGCTGGGATTCTGAAGACAAATGATTGCAATACATTTCAGTTAACTCCACTGATATAATAAGTGCAAACACTGGAATAACAATCTGCTGTACCCTATAAATTCTTTTTACAAATGCAAAGCATGTATGGCAGCAGTCAAGATCCTAATGCAATCCTGAATATCTAGAGTCCTGTCACAGATGTGAAATGTGTTACCTACGATGTTTCTAGATATTAATAGCTTGAAACCTTATTTCAAGCTATTTTTTAACTTCTTTAATATCTCTACATTCATAAAATTCATATGCAATCAATCACTACAGACTGATGCACGTTCATAACAAAAGCACCTTCAATCTCCTTACCTGTACTGGCATAGCCCAAAGGTTAGGGCAGAGGAAAAAGAACCACATCAGCTGATTTGTGTCTATGGCAACCAGGTTACAGATCTGGCCTGCAGTCATCTCCCCCATAGACATATTAGAGGTTGAAAGCTGCATAATTTTATTGTATATTTTTGTCTGGAAGAGAGATCAAAAGGTGTTAGCATAAGATTTCCATCTAGAACATAGGCATAGTCCAGCATGCTGAGGGAAACCAACATTCCCCGTAACCTGAACGAAGGTCTTAAAGTCTGGCTTTTTGTGTTATGATGAAAAACGTTAAGCTACTGCCTTATTGTTCACCCACAAAAAGTACAGTGCAATTACGTACATAATGGTTGTCTAAGTACTCCCTTTTTGCATCCCTGTGGATCAGTAAGAGAACGAAACCTTTGTTGCCCAACAGGCCCAAGAACCACATTAGCAGCTATGGTTTAGACCTCCAGCTTCTCCATGGAGTGTCCTTGCTGAAACTAGTGATAATAAAATAATATATTATTACATTCAAAATGCAATAGTCAGTATATTATAATCCTTATAATTTTTATCTGGCAATTGCTTCAGGCCCCATCCAACCTCAGAGCCATGTTCCTACCTCAGAATGTTGCTACATTTTGGCTAGAGAGCTCAGTCCCATTACAAAGTTTAATTCACAGACAACTAACGTAGCAAGTCTGATTCTGTGCTGCATTAATGAGCTGCCTCAGTGCAGAACCAGGCGCCACGTATAAAAATAACTTAATACATGTTGATGAAAGTGTACTTTTACCAGCTGGTTTGGTAAAAGGCTACACAGTGATGCTTTGCAGTCATGAGACTTAGCTGACAGGAGTCACCCTGATTCAGTAAGTGCCTTCAGATCAAGTGCCAACTGTCCATCATGAAGCATGAAGTCACATAGGGCACGTTGAACAGGTGCAGGTTTACACAGGGGAGGAAGAGAGATAAAAGCTTTAAAGAACATTGAAAAATTATAGAAAAAATGTATAAAGATACTGGCACAGAGACTGCCATTAACACTAATTCTGCTGCTTAGAGTGATGGCTAGAAATTTTCCAGTTTGAATGGTCTGATGACTGGTGATATCTGGGCCTCTGTTTAATATCCAGTGCAGAGAACACAAACCTTTTCTTAAACAAAATTGATGTAGCACTATTTTCTAAAAATTCTCCTTTTACATTTGCTGTGGTCCATGTGTTTTTCAGTTAGTTGCAGCTCTTCTGCCTGATACAACACATACAACATTATTAATCTATATTTTGGGTCAAGTTTTTATTTCTTTAGGAATTTTCTACTTCACTCTAATAAGGGAAAACCAGTGGATGCAATCCAGAAGTCTGGCAGCTGACAAGTGCTTCCAAGTGTAAAATCATTAAACAATTATGCTGCTATTGAAAGCATCCATCTATCACACACACTCACACAGGATCTACCGAGTTCGGTGGATAAATAGTGTAACTTCCAAGGCTGGCTTTCAAGCTGTCAGAGGGTAGGTTTTAGCCAGTGCACTTGGCAAGATCACATTGTAATCTTACACCTAATTCTCTCATTTCCAGGCACAGGTCTTTGTATGCTAGATAAAACTTTGATCTGATGTTCACAGTTACACAATGATTATGAACTCCATTTTATCAGTCTACTTATATTCAGTAGTTACAGACTCCACAATGTCTGGTAGATTTTTGTGGCGTGACCCATCAAATAAGACATTACTCCATGCACTGGGAATACAACCTATCCTTTTGTCCAAAGTATATTTACAAGACATTTTAAAGCTGTATTATTTGCATAGGATGTTACAAAAATACGCCTCTGAGATGGGAGAGGTCAAGTTCAGAACCTAAATTCTTTCAAAAGTTACATTCAGTTTTACTGCCAGCAAATCTATGCTCAAGAAGAAATACAGCATTAGATATTACAAATAAATGTTTATAGAAAATCATCAAATAAGATGCAGAGGAAAGAATGCAGGTCTAAGTTAACACAATCTTTAATGGCAACAGTTACGTTCAACACATGTCAGGAGAAGAGCATTTCAGAATTTAATGACTATAGTTATAATTTGTATTTACAAATACACGTATGATAGTATGAAAATAGTTTAATTAATAATATATTGGCTACCTGTATTGCGCCTCTCAAGTTGATTCCCGTTTCAATAGCAACATAGTATGATGCTTGGAGAAATGTCCTTTGCAACAGAAGGGCAAAAAATAAGAGTACAGCCAAAACATAAGCATTGGACAGGAACTCTTGAGACGAAATAAAGAAAACACCAAGAATTTTAGTCTACAAAAAAAAAAAGAAAGTTAGAAATCAGGTGCAATGGTAATTTAATTACCAGTTTTGCATAATTAATAAGCAGAGATAGCCACAATTTATTAATTTGAAAGTGCTCCTAACCTTACCTGAAACCTCACAGTATTAATTCAAGGAAACAGTCGTATCATGTGCCAACTCAGTAAGCTTTATTTAAATGCAGAATGACATTTATTGGGTTTCTGATATCCTTCCAAAACTCTAAGACACTTTGAGTAACTCCATACAGTCCTTCGCTAAAAGATGTGCGATGTCCACTGCCAGAAAGGACTAGTTAACCTGCTTTTGAAGAAATTACTCTCCTTAGTTTAGCACGCCAGGTTACTGAACACTAAAACGTATTATCACAACCATGAACCAAGAAGGTTACAGATTGTGCTGTATTATATCAAAGACAGTAACAGAAGCAGCACAATTTCAATACTGTGCTACACACATATCTGGCTACTACTGCTAATTACTGCAGCTAACATCACTTTTTAATGTATGTAAAAGAATACCACTTTTTACACAATCATGTTTTAACAAATCATGCTTTTCTAGCAATTAAATTTTGATGTAGTATTGATTCACATCAAAACATTACATAATAGATGAGCAAGGAGGAAAAATGAGATTAATATTCTCATTATTTCTTCTAGTACTCAACTTGAGAGAAAAGGAAGACTTAAACATATAAATATCACATACACACACTTGGTGAAAGCACCAAGAATTTGCCAAGTCTCAGATGCATAATCAGGCCATTATGGGTTCCAAAGTCACTGAGCATCTGTGTGTTTAAACTACAATAGTTGTCCAAGTACACTTGTCAGCCTGCGGGAAACAAGGAAATAACTGAACATCTACTGAACCTTCTGCATATAAGGCAAATAACCTTGTTTGAGAAGTCAGTGGAACTAATTACCTGCTTTATTTTAATAAATCGTTTTTGAGCCATTCAGTGTCCCATCTCCCTGCTGACCTGAGGATAATACCACTTTTTTAAAAGTGCCAGTAGGCTCTAAGCAGTAAAAGGCTGAGCAACAGGCCACTATTTAAATACTTAAAGACCCTAGACTCACATAGTCTTAAATGTCAACACTGGGACCTATGACCTCTAGAGCTTTTTAAATAATGAGTCTGTAGGTTTGCTGTATCATTTGAATGTGATATGTCAGCAGATATTCCTAATACTGGAACTGCTAATCCTAACATTGCAATGTGGAAGATGCTACCAGCAAAATATAAAGGTTATCATTCTGTCAGTCTCTTCTTCGGTGTGAAGCAATTAACACTTAGAGAAATCATGTCATAAGAATGTTCCAGGGTGGCCATAAATATTGATACTGGAGTTATAAATAAACATGAAGAGCGTGACAGAATTTAAGATGCTGTCGTGCTCTAACTGCGGCACTAACTAAAGCCGTTAATGCTGCCCATGGCACCCACGTGATCTCAGAGTTCCAGCTCCACAGCAGTTTATATCTGTCACAAAGGCTTTGAAGAATAGAGCAAATATTGTACCTTAGGACTTGTCTCTTTGCCTTCAGTTTCACAAACAGAATTTCTCTTTGAAAGATGCAGTTAACTCATGACAACATCTTCTCAATCAAAACTATTTAAAATGAAGAAATCCCTTTAAGGGATGGGTAAAAAACTGCTCTCCACTGTACTCACAGCTTCCTTGCCTCGCCTGATTCTGTCCCATTGTATGGCAACACTTTCAACGCCCTCAAACTCAGAAGCACATCTGACACAAAGAATGTTTCCTCCCAACTTAATCTTTGCCTTCACATGAGAGTGTTTTAGAAGGCTTTTTTTCCCCCACACCTATGTAGCGCACGGGATCAAACAATTAATAAGGTAAGGTTCTCCTTAGGTTACAACATTCTTGGCAGTAGAGCTGGTGTACTTTTTCCCCAAGTAGACCCAGTTGGCTAGGTATGTGCATACACGTGGGAGTTTTCCTGAGCACACCAGTCTATTTATAGATGGTTTGAATAGAAAGCCTTCATACATTCTATAAAGATATTTCATCTAATCCAGCAAAAGCAATTTTCAAATGTAAAGGTAATTAGCCTCTTAATAGAAAAACAACATGTATAAACCAGGTCAAAACAGAAGGAAAAGCCTCTCGGAGACCTTTTAGCAAAAATAAAATAGACCCTCAGGTGTCAGTCGTGGACTATCACCACCACTGAGTGTTGCTGTTAGGTGATCCCAAAAAAGTGTAAATGACAACAACAATGGGGCTACTGCCTAGCTGGACACAGCGAGGATGTCAAGGCTGGATAAGACTCCAGCCAGGGCCTATCTAGACCAGGCCTGAGCATTTTTCAGACAGGAGCACTAGCTAACACTTTTAACATGAAAACTAAATAGGATAGTCCATAAGTAGCGATTTGGTATAATTTCAGCTGAAACAGTGTTCCAAACAAATTATCAAGAAACAGCTAAAAAGCTTCCACAGCACTTTGCTGCATCACAGCCTTGTCATCTTAATTTTTTCATTTCCTGCTTTAACTGGTTTCCATTGAAACTGCTATATTAAGGTCCCAAATATTAGGATAAGGATTGCAAAATGGATAAACAATTAATTTTAGTCGGAGGCCTTTGTTAAATTTTCTGCAACACATCTGACGTTTTTCAATATGTACAGTGGACCCAGTCCAAAGTGTACCTGAGTGAATGGATATATTTCCATTGGTGTCAACAGACTTTGGAAATAAAATCTTATATCAAACAATAAGTGAGCTGGGAAAATAAAGTGAGCTTTCTCATAGAAATCCAGCCTGCATGACCTCACCTTATAATAGGAAGATGCTTCTTGAGTTTTTGGGTTTGTTTTTTTTTTTAAATATGTTTCAGTTGATTTTTCGAAACCAACCTCTCCAAAACCACTAGTGAAATTCCTTGTCACAGCTAAATTATTTGGCATTTTATTGTAATGACACATGTGCTTTAATCCTCTTTAGACATCACTCATTTTTGGAAATGAAAAGCCAAGTCTATTAAAAATACAATTTTGTCTTTCTGAAAAGCACTAGGTCACATACTTGATTCAATCTCTACTCATGATACTAGTGGGATTCTGGATGTGCTTCACCATTATCCTAACTGAGGCTATCTTCCAGAATGCAAGCTTGACTAGATGCACAGGTAACATATTTTGCTCCCCATCAAGGTATAAATGTGGGTAACAGGCAGTTACTGTCATTTCTAGCATTCACAAATACATTGCAGAGTCATTTTCTTTACTGAGGCCAAATAATACATAGCCATAGCATTACTTTTTTGACTCATGTATTTTTATGACATTTTGACTGTACCTGTGGGCGGATGGTGTTATTTCCTTTTCCAACATTGTGAACAATCCCAGAGATGCAGAGTGGACCAGCAAATCCAAGCAAGTCAGCCAGAATACGGAACGTGCTACTGAGAAGTAAAGGTCTTCCAAAAGCACAGCAGAGAGCACGCCAAATTGATCTGGATCCTTGTGGAGACGATGACCTTTTGTTCTGTTCAGAATAAAAAAAAATAAAATCGTAAGGATTATGTTATGGGTTAACCCCAGGTCTGATAAATTATTGGTATTTTTATGCCTCCTTTAATTCATTGACAATCAGTCACAATCTGTGAGCTAGAAAAGCACAGAAACTACAATTATTGTTTCATTTGTTTTTACAGAGTCAGAACAAAGCATTAATTTTTACTGTCCTCCATATCACAAAAAGAATCATTATTTCTTTCCTACCCTTAATAGGGATCAAATAAGTGCAGTGTTTGTGGCTTGCTGGGGTAGAAAGTAAAAAAAGAGGGAGGGAACTGACAGGGTGTGTTCCTGTGAACACAGAGACTGGAAACCTATACTCTTTTTAGACAGAATGCAAAGGATTTATCTTAAAAACCTGCATACACTCAGCTCCTACCAGGTAGCCAAGCAGAATTTGAGCTGAGGCCTTGAATTCTCCTACAGACAAACTGTAACTGGAATAACATGGAAAAAATAGTCCTGTGAGGCCTCATTAATATTGACTCTGTAACTGAATGATTTCAGGGTCTTATTAGGAAGAATGATAATAGGATTACAATTACTTTCCACATCAAAATAGCGGCTATATGGATTTTACATGCATTTAACCAGTAATATCTTTGACATGCATGTTTAGATAGAGAAATTTCACTATTTTTATGAGGTACAGCTATGTGATCTCTTTGTATATGGAAAGCTATGCTAATGGATACTTCACTTGCATCCTGTCTGTTCATATAATTTTATATTATGCTCATAGCATAAAAAGCAATGAAAAACATAAGCACTGAGTAAGCAGACGTACGTAATTCCGTGTTTCACATACCTTCTGTGCTTCAAAGGCCTCATTAAGGCGAATGTAATTCGTCAGAGCTCTCATTGCAATGGGAAGCTTGCCTATAGTTTTCAAATCTATTGGTTTTTTATGGGCAGTCTTGATGAATGTATTCATCCACCAGTATGTTCCTTTGGACAACAGATTCACAAACGGCTGTAGGAACCGAACGCCAAGATCCTGGAGATCCTCAGGAGGTTTAACTTCTTTTGGAGTTTTGAAGAAAACATACCTCTGAAATAAAGAAGAATACCAAAAGAATCATGGTTAATGCATAGAAAATAAAAGTCTGCAAAGAATAGACAAGAGATAAAGAACACAACAGATAATAAATGAATCAGTCTTGGTTTCTCAAAAGTACTCAAGGAATTTAGGCATTCAAATTCAACCAATACAGCAATCCAGTTTCCTCAGTCTTGAAGAAACTCAGAGGCATTCAGTCGAGAAATAAATCAGCCTAAACTTTCACTATTACTTTGTTTATGGGGTGCAAATATGCACACTTGTAGAAAAAAAATACATTTCAAATACTACAGCCCCAGTCTCTCGCTCCAAGTTCCAGACATTGCAACTTGGGACACAGTAGCTTCAGCACAGCCCTGAGGCTATCACAGTGATTCACCTTCCATACCATAGTGCCTCACCATTTAGTGAGCTCAGAACATGGAGCTACCTCTGTTGTCCTGAATGGGACTGGGAAACCACTGAAATAGACAGTCCATATGGCACTAACAAATGTTTTCATTGGTTTAAACGTTGAAAGAGTGAGGTTAGACTGCTTGATGATTTCCTGTTGTCAAGAGAAAACTTTTTCAGGCATTGCTCATTTTTGGGAATGAAAAGCCAAGACTCTTAAAAACACACCTTTCCTTTCTGAAAAGGAATGAATCACATATTTCATTCAATCTCAACTCAGGACTGTACCCAAAACCTATTAATCTGAGTGGATTAGGATTAGGATTTCTGGATATGTTTCACTACTAATGGTGATGAGGTTGGGAAAGGCCATCTAGAGAAACAATGGGAACAGTGGAAGAAAAGGAGAAGGCACAGTTGGGACTAAAAGTCAAACAAGTTCATCTTCTGTCTTCTGGAAGAAGATGAAGGAAGGCAGGAGAAAAAAGGTGAGGCTGATGTCTGCTGTTTCTGCTGCATAGAGGCCTCACTCTTTATTTTTATTTTCTCCTGTTGCCTTTTTCTCTTGGCCCTCCTCCCCCTCAGCAGTGGCCAGCTCTCCAGGCATCCCAATCCCTTTCAGCAGCTACAGCAACAAGGCTGTCTCTCCAAACTCTGCCACAGACATAATAGGCAGTAAAAAACCCATACTGCTGGCTAATTCATTTTATCCATCAATAACATCCTTAATTAAATCCAAACAAACAGAACATAAAAAAAGATTACAATAGTCAGTAACATTTTTTTATTCTTCCTTGTAGAAGGATAAAATCACTGTAGAATTCCAGTGATTAAATCTCATTTAATTATGCAGTTGTACTATGAGGAGGTTTATGAGCAAGTCTCTCCAATATCACATTTGAATTTAATTTTTCCTACAAGCCAATCCACTGTTTTTCATCTATGTGATAAATAATGAACATCCAGCACTGAGATTTTTATTACTCTTTCTTTCAAAAATGCTACTGAAAAGTCTGCTTTTAGACATATTTTTGTTTTAAGTTATCAAATAAACATACAGACACACAAGCTCCCCAAAGAAAAATCACCGAAGGACAAATACGTGATAGATGCAACTCACATTGTTGATTGCATTACTGGAAAAAGCTCACATACTATTGTGAGGGAAACAGCAAGAAAATGTACATTGAAACATTTCTTTCCCTCCTGCGACGAAGTTTAATTTGTGCACACAGTTAAGTGAGGGGCAGGTGAAAGGAACTCTGGCATTTATCTATCTAGTGATCTCCAAAGCCATCTCCCAGTTTTGATTATGACTGCAGATACCACAGAGGGGAAAAAAAAAAATATAGCTGGGATGCTAGATAGCAATCCCAGTTGCCCCAGTAAATCACATATTGTGATTGTTTCCTGGAAAAAGAGAGCAGTTCTTTGTGTGTCTAAGATATTTTCTGATAGAGCAAACAATTCCTTTCACCTAGCCTCTCCTTGCATCAGAAATACTTGTTTCTGATGACTGAAACTGTGAATCATAATAGACATTTTTAAAACAAACTTGAACACATGGCGTTTATCTTAATTTAACTACAATGGAGTCTGTCATTTTTTAAAATTATGGATCCATCTAGCCTAACAAAGTTGAGTTAATTCTTGATTCTCAAATATATTTCTATTTCTAAGTGGATTTTTCTCTCCTTTAGAAATGCACTTCACAGTAAGTACCCAGAAAGAGGAATGAAGAAAAAAAAAAAAAAACAACCAAAAACCAAACAACCAAAACACAGGAGACTTTTATGATACTAACTTACCCTCACGCTGATGACATTGATTTCCACAGCTAGTAGCATTCCATATAGAACAACCAGAAGCCCCGTGAGGCAAAATCGAAGCTGAGAAAATCCAACCCCATTATCACAGAACTTCACAAATTTGATGGTTTTAGTTATGAAAGCTAAAGTCCAGTAGAACAGCAACGCTGTAGGAAAAAAGAAAAAAGTTAATCAGCTCCACAGTTGCAAAAATATACAACAGCAGCATCAAACATTAATTCAGAAAGAATGCAACAAGAATACATAAAACCAGAGAGTAGCCTTTCTTATATCAAAACAGAATCCTAATTCAATTCCACAAACATGAAAATATTAAGATGTTAGTTCTAAATCCTTTTCATATTAGATTTTGTGATATTTGGAAAGTTTCACAAAGAGAAGTCTGCTGGAGGAAATTTCCATGTGCTGTAAACACCTGTCTGTATAAGTTCACAGAATCACAGAATGGTAGAGGTTGGACGGGACCTCTGGAGATCATCTAGTCCAACTTCAAGGGAGGGAGCTGCTCCACAAGTGAAGGTGGCTGTGAATGATGCTTTTCAAATGTGGTTAATGCTACAAGACTGCTATGAATGTGGCTTGAAGGAAAATTGATCTCATTCCCCCTGAAGATCTCTGGGACATATTCAGAAACAGATATTAAAATATTTTCTCCAAACTGCTGCTGCTCTACTGTTCAACACAAATTCCATATATGTAATTTATAATGCAGATATAGAGGCACATCAAAGAAAGATGTTCTGATATTTATAGAGCACAACTTTAACTTTTTAGAGATCTACTGAACTGGTCTAAAAGTGCTACTGTCAGTTAGAGGTAAACAATCCCTGCAGTAAGCTCTGGTGATTTGAAAACACACTCCATACCATTCACCACACCATAAACCAGTTCCCATTCCCCATTCCTAAGGAAGTATCTTCTAGGGTTATGTTCTTTTACATTAATCTTTCATTGCTGCTGTATCTGCCAAGGAAAATGTGGATATGCTTTCCGAGTGGCTTGCTGCAATACCAGAGAGTCTTCAACCAAGACATTAGCAACTGAAGTCTAACTTACAAACATGGATAATGATCAGGAACTTGCTCAACTCTCAAAGAATTTGTGGCATTCCAGCTACCTTGAGGTACCCTAGAAAATCCTGTAGAGATGTACTGGGGGGACACCCTTTCCAAGCAAAACTAAATTCAACATGGAGAGTCCGTATAAGATTTGGGACTGCCAATTCTGCTTCTATGGAAGTAAGTTTCAAACCTCTCATTTAAGTGAGGACAGTAAATGGAACAGTACTGGGCATTAGGACATTTACAGAGAGACTATCTTCCTCTAAAATTAATAGGCCAGTTTGTAAGAAGAAAGCACCAAGAGGCCAGATATTTCAGCACTGTATTTTAGTGGCTGGTGCAGTTGCAGAGAGGATTTAAGAGATGTACTTACAGAATCCCTCTTATAAAACTATAGCCTTCTCATGTGAGGCTTCCGACCATCTTCCCAACTTAAACGGCATCAAATCCAATCTCCTTATCCCACTTGAGATTGTTTTCTACCTTTAAGGCACTATTCTCTTCTATGCTCGACTAAAATCTCACTTAATCCAAGAATACATTCCACATTCTTCTAGTGCTAACTACCTTTATCTGTTAATCCACATGTTTTGTCTCATTCTTCTTGCAATGGGCTGAGAACACATCCTTCTCAGAGGATAGAGGATTTACATAAACATAGCACGCTGGAAATCTGCACCAGCAGAAGAGACCTGAAAAAACAACCTACTCAACTGGTATCTATGCAGAGCTCTCGAAAGGAGAAATAAGAACTAGCACAGCCATTCTACTATTTAGGATTTAAATAAGGGTCTATATGACTTTTTATTATGATTTTATTAGAATATTCATTTATCATTTATCTAAGAAATATTAGAAAGTGCCAAATGTAACATTCTCGGGTGATAACTGACCTTCCACTGTCATAGAATCATAGAATGGTTTGGGTTGGAAGGAACCTTAAAGATCATCCAGTTCCAACCCCCCTGCCATCAGCAGGGACACCTTCCACTAGACCAGGTGGAAGGTTTTTGAAAACTTCCAGGGAGGGGGCATCCACAACTTCCTTGGGCAACCTGTTCCAGTGTCTGATCACCCTCATAGTGAAGAACTTCTTCCTAATATCTCATCTAAACCTCCCCTCTTTCAGCTTAAAGCCATTTCCCCTTGTTCTGTCATTAACTGCCCTTATGAAAAGTCCTTCCCCAGGTTTCTTGTAGCCCCTTCAGGTACTGGGAGGCCACTATAAGATCTCCCCGGAGCCTTCTCTTTTCCAGGCTGAACAGCCCCAACTCTCTCAGCCTGTTCAGAATTAATGAACAGACCTTTAAGGGTCTTCTGCACTGCATCAATGAGTTTCCCCACTAGACTTAGTAACTTTTGGGTGAGGCTTTGTTAGCCTTTGCTTTATATGGCTACCAGCTCTTTGCAAGCATAGGCAATGATCCTGCAGCTGAGACAGATGGTGCCCTGCAGGTAGGTAGAACTTCACTGACACTCAGAAGCAGCAGAAGATGCCACATGAGGTCATTCACTTTACTCTGTGTGTGTGTGCAATAATAAATCTTCTCTGCAACATTTTACTGATGAACAAGCCTCTTTTGGTTTAATTTCTCATACACTAAGCAAAAAGTTTATCACCAGCTTAAGCTTTTCCTCACGGTTCCCATTTGTACTAGGCTCTAGAAGAAAGCTGCTTCATTGCCACACTGCACTCTAGTGGGTTGATAGCTGAGCACAGGTGTAATTTAACTATCTCATACTGGGCTAATTTGCATAAAGTTACCATCACTTAGTCCCAGTTGTCAATAAAGAGTAGTTGTAATTAACATCGAAAGATGATGATCCTCACAGTTAAATAACAATAACTTTGTGCAGTCAAGAATAAAAGATGGAGACTTCCAGAAACGTCTGTCTTAGGTTCTCTCACAAACACAAGACAATAAAAAGAAAAACAAAACCAAAAATAAAATAAATATCAAATACCCTCAGGTTGTGAAGACTTTGAATTAATATTAAAATCAAATAAACTAAGTGGGAAAGGGTGTGGTAGTTTCATTTTCTTTTTTGCCTCAGAGTTAGCTATTAAGATCAGATTTCCTAAAGAAATCTGTTCCTTGGAAATTAATGCAAAATTAAAGTTCACAATTATTAACTTACTATCAATAACACTTAAGTGTTGGTATTCACTGCTATAACTGTTTATTATTCAAATACTGTTCAGAGCTTATCCAGCATCAGTGCTTTACATACTGAACAAAATTATCATAAACAAGAAATCTCTACAGAGAACTGATTATGCAAACATGGGCAATCAACTACCAGCTGTAAATTTGTGCTACCCTTCTCAATGATTTAACACCAGAAATGTGGTAGCAACACTAAATTACTAAACACTGTATTATACATCTGAAATAACAGCAAAAACCCTACACTGCTTGCTTTCCATAGGTGATTGTAACAGGCTAGCAATGCTTTCCTGAGGCATAACACCTAGTCCTGTGAGAAAGCATGAAATACACTGTGCTGATTTATTTAAAAAAGTATCTAAAAGACCCCACCTGGTAATAAAAGACAAAAAAGACCCTACTTAAAAGAAGAGTACAAAAAGAAAAACAGAAGTCAAAGGTTGCCAAGTCTGGACAAAAATCTGAAGAGATTTTTTTTTTTTTTTTTAAAAAACAGGAGTTCCTTCTGCGGAAGAGGAGGATGCTTGCTTTGCACAACATACAGTTCTGAATCTTTAATATTTAAAAGCTTTCTCAAATCTAGTTGTTACTGACTTACTACCACCTGACAAAAACTGGAACAGAACTTCAATACACAGAGTTACAATGACATAAGACAAACCTTAGCAGGATGCACTAACACAGAAAACCACCTCAAAAAGAATTTTGATGGCTAGGACCACCAAAGAAATAACAGCTGATAGGATGATGAAACATTTAGACATCCACAGTCCAGAATCTACTTAAACACATCAGAGAACACATCACCAGCCACATGATTGTCAGCAGTAATAGATTTTCTCCACCTAGCTACAGTTTATTTACAATCTTGCAGAAAATATATAGTATACTAGGTAGTTCTCATACATGGCATTTTCCACTCAAAAGGTTTTAAAGCAGTTTACAAGGGGAATTTTAGGAACAGGTAGCAAGACCAAGCAGGCAAAGTAAAATATCTAGAGTCATACTAAAAGTCAGTGATGTCATTAATTTCCCTTGACTCCCTGCATATTTCAATAGATCACACACACACAAATGGTTTCAATCTTACATCATGCTTCAATGCTCACGGTGACAAGCAGGGGGATTTGGATAGCTTTCAGAGTCAGAGTTTGATGTGCTACCTTACCCACAAATCCAGTTTTTCCTAGAAAAGCCTTTGGCCCATTGGATCCCCAAGAACACCACACAGAATACTATTAGAAGTTAGAAGCATTGAAAACAAAGAACTGTTTCAGGAAGACTCAGAACTGAGTCTGGCAGAGGCAACCAGCTGACCAGAACATAGGTGTAGCTTCATCCACACAAGCTAGCACCAAGACTGCAATGACCTGTCACAGAACAAACACACACAGCACTACCATCACATTTCCAAGGCTGATAAGTTGTGAGACCTACCGATTAACAACTTTGGAAAATTGGATGTCTCGATATTATGGTAATAGACAACGGAGGTGATGGCTGCCAGGAATGCACTCCCAGCCGGAATGTACAGGTGTAAATGGCGCGATTCTGAAACCCTTAAAAAGAAAAAAGTGAACATCTATTAAAATCAAACCCTCTTAGTTATTTAAAAGTTTCCCTTTTAATTTACAAATTGTATCCAGTACCCAGCCCTGATGTAGGATTTTCTAGAATGAGTTATGGATGTAAAGCTCCCTGATTTTCAATTGGATTTATGGTCCTAAATCACAGTTAGAATTCAAATTCCTCTCCTGTGCTGAAAATGAAATGTGTGTACTCCT
>NW_010324296.1:17250-20665 GCF_000700745.2 Antrostomus carolinensis
TAGGAGAAGCAGCTCAGCTCCAAAATGAGAAAAGTTAATTTAAGCCAAACTAGTTTGGGAGCTGTCCATCAAAATATGTAGATAAGACCAACTGACAGCGCAGTTTCAGATTTTCTACAGAAACATTTTGTGGAAATGTTTAATTTTCTTTTTCCAGTTTGGGAGAAGGAACAGCACCACACGGGAATTACTTACAGTGAGCTCTGTTTTCAGCAACGGCAAGCCAACAAACAAAACCTACAACAGAATCATATACTCTTAAGTTCTGTTCTAGAAAGCAAAACTCTCCTGACACTTTACTCCAGGTAGCAGTGGAGGGGGTCCTGCCAACTACACTCCTTTGGGAATTTTGGGGCCATGTTGCTGGTTTGTGCAGAGGTGGGTAGAATCATGTTTTCCTCCTCTCTAACCTCCTACTTGCCATCTTCTCCTCCTCCCCTTCTCTTTCTTTTACAGAAGTAATGAAGAGTTCTGTGCTGTCAAGAGGTACAATTTCCTCTGTCCCCCAACCAACTCCAGAAGGAGAGGCATCAAGAAGTCTTCAGTACAAACACTCAGGGAAATTCACACCTTGTCTTCTGAACCTCATGGAAAATAAATTAGCATCTCTGGATTTCTTCTTGTCAGGGAGCTGGAGATCATCACAGGACGTCACATGTCTGAGAGCAGAACATTCCAAATGTCTAACAGAGCCGTAGGAGCTCAGGAGAACCACTTCCTACGTCTGTACTAGGAAAGGAAAGTCCTCCCTCACACAGACATTGTGGTGAACTCTGCAGAGCTGGCTGGAGCCATGCTGACAACCTGTGTCATAAACACGTAACTCCTCTTGTCGACACTGAGTTGTATATGTATACAGCAAAACCAGAAGAGATTCTCCAGTCTCTGAATTCCTAGTAATGCCAGGGTTTTTTGTACATCAGGGCTGACTTCTCGGCAAGGAAAAAGAAGCAACAGGAACAGATTTCTTCAGACAGCCTGAGCTTCAGTAGGTGCAGGAGTGGGAGGGTTTTTCAAAATTTATTTATTTCACAGACAGAAGTTGCTGGAATTCCCCTATATAACCACATCTCCAATAGGCTGCATCTATTGCTGAGATGCCAAAGCCTTTGGCACCTAATTGCTGTCAAAAGGACTTACCAACGCAATCGATTTTGGTGTTAGAAAGATGATGAGTCTCAAAATCTGCTTTTATTCACTGGAGCACTCGCTGGCCTGCTGAGTGCTCGAGAGGCATGACTGTGGGTTGGCACTCCCCCAGTATAACTAGGAGCTTTGATTCTCATCAGGTGACACTTAACAGCAGTGTTCTGAGTCAAATTAAATAGCAAATAAACATAACTGGTGAGGAGCAAAATAAAAAAGAAAAGGCAGGAGATTTTGCTGAGCATCCCACACCCTGATAACTCTGAATAAGCATAAGAAAATTTCATTTTTAAAAAAACTAGCACTGAGAAACATCCTATTTATATATGTTTAAGAGAAGTTATAATAATAATTATGATATCAGCTTCTACAGCAGAATACTGCAGTGTCTTTCACACTGCTTGGTGGATAGTTGTTATACAGAGAGGTTTTGTTCTATTTAACAAGGAGCTTCAACTTAATAATCCTTGGGTTGCAAATTCATAATAGTTATGAAAATCAGACCTTTCTTCACAGGAAGATGACCATAGTAATTGTTATACAATATTAGCTTTTTTTCATGATAAATCACTCTCCTGTATCACTTGTTTAACTTGGAATAATTTTTCCCCACAGATTACTATTTAAAGAGATCCTAAATTGAATAACCGATGATGGATAATGCTCATATAATGTGAGCTGCTCTGCTCAAGGTAACAGATCAGAAGTACTGCACAAACATCAGAAGAAACTCTGCGGGGTGTGAGATAAGGCCCAGCAGATCAACTCCTTTTATTAAGATGAACAGAACTCAGTTTGCGACCTGCCGTGCACATGGGAGTTCTGCCCGAGTAAGGACTGTGGGACTGGGTCCTTGGAGGTAAAACATATCACAAAAATGTCACCATCTGCTTGATTTGTTAGAATTTATCTATGATTACTCTTCGGAAAAATAGTGTCTTTAAGCTGAACTAAAAATTATTAGGGTCAGTTGTGCGTGTGTACATAACTTGGCAAGGACTGTGGAATTTCTGATACAAGGTCGGTAGGTTAATCACTAAGAATACAGATTACGTGTTTATAACCCACAAGGAATAGGGTCTAGATGAGAATATATACAGAGAGAAAATACATACCCTGCAGCCTTTAAAATGCTCAGTACTATCAGGAGAAGGTAGACATGCACTTACCCATCAGACACTATACCCTCTGCAATTTCACACACTAGTACAAACAAAAGGATAAAAGTCAGTATCCAGCGTAAATTGTGGCCAGGAAAATGAAGCCATGTGCTATGATGTATATGTACTTTGGAACTCTGACTTCCCCATCCTAAACAAGAAAAAAAAATTATAAAGAGCTTTCTTAACAACAAGAGTGAAATACAAAGTTCCTGCATACAGAAAAGCATATACATAACAAAATTAGGGTACTGAAGCTGACACAACTGTGTAGTTAAACATGCACGTATTTCGATATTTTTCAGAACTGTGTTCTCATTGCTTTGCTTCATGAACAATAAAATCGATAACGCAGACAGGACACAGCCTCAAATTACTATATTTTCAGCAACTTACTATAATTACATCCATTAAACATTTTTCAAATATATTAACAGTTTAAATGAACAACAAATGAAGGTTTTTACAAATACACACAAACACTGTAACAGATAAACAATTTTTTTCTTCACTTCAATCTATTTAACTAAAGAATTTACACTTTTTTTTAAGTAACTCATTCTCTTGATCTAAATAAAAATTAGCAATACTGAGAAAAGCCACATAAACACAGATGACCCTAAGCAGTTCTTCAGCTGACCCCTTTTTAACAGTCGCGCTGTTATTTCAGCGCCAGACCTTTCATGATCACCAGAAGTGAGTGTTAAAGTGCAGAGCTCGTGCCATGGCTATCTAGAGGACTGACCAGGCTGAGCAGAACGGTACCCAGAGCAGTAACAGCCACATGTATTAAACCACCGGGCCACCTACTGGCAACCCCAGTTTTATGTTATTAAACAGTATCTGCTGCAGATATGGCAAAGTTACAGCACCCGGGCAGCCCTCCTAGTCATTACCAGTAATGAGGTGGGCTGTCCGGCTGCTCGAACTCTTCAGTAATTGCAGGGAATATTATTTGATAACCTAAGAGTTCCTTGCCGGCTTTTCTGGTTTTTAATGGCACATTTATTTCTGTTTCCCGCGCTGACAGGCAAACCCTGCAGCCTCCTCCAGCCCCCATCCACAGGGGAAATGGGCACCGCGGCCGGGAGCGCAGGGACGCCCGGACA
>NW_010324297.1:0-695 GCF_000700745.2 Antrostomus carolinensis
CCTGCTGCTCTTTGTCCCTGCCTTCTTTTCTCTCTCCCTTCTACCTTCTCTTTCTCTCTCCATCCACATTTGTCTTGCTCACTGTCACGGGTTTCTTTCATTCTGTATCTCACTGTCTGTATCCTCCTTCCTATTCATCTCTTACTCCCTCAGACTCTTTGTGCTGCTCCCTGGCCCTTGGTTTTTTTTTCTGTCGCCATCTCTCTGCAAAGCTCCTAATAGCTCTTTTACTTTCTGCAACCCCTTGTGCTTCTCATGATCTCTGTCTTTCTCTCTCTCCGTCATTACTCTTGTCTGTGTCTCTCTCTTGCTTCCTGTGCCCTTGTTTCTTGCTACATCACTTTGTCCTGCTCCCTGCCTATGTTCATATTCCTCTCTGTCCTGTTGACCAGCCCAAGTTTTCTTCTCCATCTCCATTTTTCTGCTGCCCTGATTTGTTCTCTGCCCTGCTCCCTGTCGTTTTTTCTGTCACTTTTCCTCTGTCCGTGTTGCTTTTTTTCTCCATCTCTGTCCAGATCCCTGGTCCTTTTTTCCCCTCTTCTTGTCCCTTTGCCCCCTTCCTCTGTTTTTAAAAAAATTCCCTGTCCAGCTAGAAATCTCTTATTTCCTTTCCCTCTTCCTCAGTACTTTTTTCTTTCTCCCTATCTCTCTGTCACTGTCCATCACAGTTTTTTTCCCCCCTCCAATGCTGTTCT
>NW_010324298.1:0-858 GCF_000700745.2 Antrostomus carolinensis
AATCCAAACCATTCTATGATTCTATATAAAATGAAACAAGGCTGAGGGGAACACAGACCTGTACTATTTCTCTATTATTGTACGGAGACGGAGCATGACCGAGCGATGCAGAGCTGCAGATGAAAGGATTCCCCATCCAGGGAACCAGGAATGAATCCCAGTGATCCAACATCTGGACCTTCACTGGCAGTTTTCCTGGGATCTCCTACAAACACACCTGAGGATCCCCAGTGTAAGCAGCAGCAATGACACTGCTCTGTCCACCTCTGCTGGTCTGCACAGCTCGAAATTGAGTGAAAAATTATGAAGAGCAACCTCACCAGTACCATCCAATGCCATTGAATGAAACCAGGCTATCGAGCAAGAGTGCTGTTTTTATTCAGAGAGATTTTTTTTTAAAGTTTTGACCAAAACAGCCAATGCTACACATAAAACTTTTGTAGAAACATCTGACATAATAACCCCAGACCATGCTCTGATAAGGACTATTGCCACCAGAAAAATGAACAAAACCCGCATTCAACAGACAACTGATGGATCCCAGCAAGTAACTGGGAAGAGAAAAAAATACCACCCAACAGTAATATTTGTAATCATAGAATTGTTTGGTTGGAAAAGACCTTTGAGAGCATCGAGTCCAACTGTACCTGTCCACTGCTAAACCAGATCTCTGAGCACCTCATCTACCCGTCTTCTAAATCCCTCCAGGGATGGGGACTCAACCTCCTCCCTGGGCAACCCCTTCCAATGCCTCAGAACCCTTCAGTGAAGAAATCTTTCCTGACATCCAATCTGAACCTCCCCTGGTGCAACTTGAGGCCATTTCCTCTTGTTCTATCACTAGTTACCTGGGAGAAA
>NW_010324298.1:1055-2958 GCF_000700745.2 Antrostomus carolinensis
CAAATAATATTGTCTTCTGCCTGTAATACGTGTGATATTACATGTAACTAATAATGAGGAGCCTGTCTGGCCCCTTTTAGAGGGGGGTGTATGAAAGATCCCGGGACTGGCCGCTGCGGCGAGGCAAATTCAGGCTAAAAATAACCAGCAGCGGGTGAAAACAATAACGGCAGGGTGACTGTCAGCACATCCTGCGCGGCCGCGGGGCCACCGGCCGCCGTCTTCACCACACCACGGGGTTTATTTCTGAAACACGGGGTCCAGCACAGAACCAGGTTGCTGGGAGATCCGGGAGGTCGAGCAGCTTTTGTGGTCTGTGCTGAGGCCTGGGTGTCCTTCTTGGCTCTAACACACACACACACTCACACAGCACCTCTGTGCCTTGTGAAATGGCTCCTGCGCTCTCGAGTGTGACCCAACGTAGATCTGAGATAGGCAGGAAAAGATGAAAAATTAAGGACCCACCAGCAACGCTTGACTTTGAACAAGTTACAGCCAGGAGAAAATCTGATTGTCCCTGGAGTTCAGTCACCAGCTCTCATTTTCCTCCACGGATAAAATTACTCATTTCAAACTCTTGTTTTTTATTTATTTATTTTTTAAAGAATCTCAGGAATCAGAAACACACACTAATCCTCGATAAAACATGCCGATGCATCCCCTGAGCGTGCAGAGGAATCCAAGCAACCGAGCCTAACAAGCAAACACTGCTAAAACTCGTGCTTCTGCTCTCAGCAAACAGCACTTCCAGCATCTCCTGAAAAATTTCACTGTTCCAGGGAAAAGCCACCAAGTGCCAATTTTTTTGTCATTAAAATCGTGCCACGTGAAAAAAAAAAAACAACTAAACAAAAAACGGACAAAAAACCCCCAAATAAAACAACAAAAATCTCCTTTCACTTTCAAAAATCTATCAAAAATGAACCCTTTCACTTTCAAAAACCCATCACACACCTACCTCTGCTCCACGGTGAGAGCCTGTGCTACTCCAGACGCGTGTGCAACCACCACAGCCCTCACTTTCTGCTTCCAAGGAACACATCAGGAAAACTCTCAGGCACTACCAGAGGATATTCACCACCGTGCTGAACTGCAACAGCTCGAAAAGCTAAAAAGCAAATGGCCAAGTGATCTCAGAGGAGGACACATTAACTCCAGGCTGGGTGAGCACGTCCCGGCTGCCCCAGCAAGGCACGAGGTGGGGTTACGCTGCGAGTTACCCACATTCAGAGCCAATAAATAATAAATCCCTTCTTGGCCACATTCACCTGCTCATTTTGGGTTTCAACCTGTAACCAGCTATTCCCTTGCGTGGTGCCATGTGCTACTCTGCAGGTTTTTAAACCCAGAAGTAACTAGAATATACCAGCTGTGAAAACCCAAGAGTAATGGAAAGCAGCTCTTCTGCAGGAACAGCCCACCTGTAAGTGATTTTATGAGAGGTCTCTGAGCTGCTCCCTGCCTGCCCTGCTCTGCCTCTGCTCCGGGAGAAGAGCAAGTCAGCAGCTGAATCACCAGGCCTGCCTGCCACACTTCTGCAGGGCCTCCAAAAATAACTCATCTGGAAATTCCTTGGAGGCATAAACCTTGCTTCATCAGGACTGCAGAGATCCAGTTTCCTTAATGGAGCAGACTGGATGTGAACTGGCCTAAGGATTTCGGATCCTATATAAAGAATATAAAAAGCAACTTTGTACAGAACAGCTAGCAGGTGGTGGGTTTTTAAGAGAAAAATGAGTCACATAAATCATCATGAGGCCGAGGTGAAACAATCTGTCTGCCCAGGAACCAGACACCCAGTTCCCGATCGTTCGCCCGATACGGTGGTTCCAGGGACTTGCCCTGTTCTCACCAACCAGCTCTGGAACAAAGCAAAATACCTTCTTAGCAACGTCCCTGCCAC
>NW_010324298.1:3006-3706 GCF_000700745.2 Antrostomus carolinensis
CCTGCACCTTCCACTCCAACCAAAACCCCTCCGTCAGCTCGTTCCCCTCGCTGACATATCAGCCCAAAAAGCTGGGTGAAGGATGCAGCAACGCCAAACACAGCACCTCCTTGTCACAGTTTGGGTTCAGAGGTGCTCACCACCTTTTTTTAACCCCCTGAACCAGTGTGTTATCCGTCGTGGAAGCCTGCACCAGGCGGGACCCTCCGGAGCGGATCTACGGATGATGGGAGATGCAGAGTCACCCAGATGCCGACAGCTCTGCTCGACACTCAGCAGAGTTGTGCTCAGACGGGCTGGCACTCAGCTTCGGTGGGTTTTCCCCTTGAGAAACCAATTCCCTTCTCCACCTGCAGCGCTCAGAGGACACGACTGGCCGGTTTGTTCGTTAGGGGAGCAGAGCTGAGGATCCATCCCACCACCGACAACCAGCCGCAGGTTTTAGCAAGCAGGCTCCCGGCTCTGACCTCAGGGACTGTCACAAGGACACACAGCAGACACCGGTGCCCACGGTGGCTCCAACAATTCCCGGCCTTTCCGCCGAGGTTAGCTCTGGCAGCAGCAAACCCCCAAAAAGCCCGGCTCCTGGGTGGTAACCCACCCAAATCCAGGGGGGGGTTGGGAGTCTCCTGTCTTTTTTGTTGGGTTTTTGGGACAGAGGGAAAGGAAATAAAGGGGAAATCAGAGCAGCTGTCCGTGA
>NW_010324299.1:0-34725 GCF_000700745.2 Antrostomus carolinensis
TCAGAGCTGGTCTCAATCCACTCATCACCCAATCTGTATTTATGCCTGGGATTGCATTGCTCAGTAACAACTAAAACATCAGTGTGTTATCAACATTCTTCTCATCCTAAAGAAGTAAGAACTATATTATGTCATTGTATTTGGCTTACTAACAATGTGCAGGCTGTCTGTGTACGCAGTGGTTTCCATCATCCAGCTCCTATTGCACAGCTTGATTGCACCCCAAACCTGTGTGAGGACAAGGCTGTGTTGTACACTCAGGGCTGCACAGCAGCCACATCACGCTCTGACCCATCCACTGGCTGGGAGACCAGAACCATGGGATGTACCTGTTAGTGCACCTGCCTTGAACACAGATAAGTGCTGTATCCACAAAGTGGATGCATTGCTCTCTGCTGAATTGGCTCTTTTTTTTCTCATTCAAGTAATCAGTTCTTTTATGTGAAAGAAATCAGTATTAGGCTTTTTGGAATTGATGTAGAATAGCAAAAATCCAACCTAATACGAATTTTCCAATGATAATCACTTCATGTCATTAATGAATAAGCACTTCTATACCATTTTGGAGAACTGCCACCATTAGGAAGTCCGCTTTCTTCAGAAGGAAGATTATTCACTAGGAAAGGAAAGGTCAAAGGCAATTATTTTGTCTAAATGATCATGACTATTTCTTTTGACAAGCACTGTAACAATTTCTGACATGGTCCTTGAACTGAAGGAAAACCTAGCTTGAACAGCCTTATCACTGAATGTTTGGAGTGTAATTTTCTATCCTGAGTTTTTATTTTAGACCAGCATTGGAAATTAAAAAATAATGCTGTCTTGTTTCTTCACAAAATATACTAGCCAGTATCTCAGGCTTTCCCAGTTCCTTTCTTCTCCTATCACTGCCTGAAGAAAGCTTTGGAAGAGCTTATTTACTGGGAGGGGGAGAGTCTTTTTCAGCCCCTTCTAACAAAGAAATTCCTGCTTAGTACAAAAATGCAAAGTAATTAGCAAGTGTTCCTGATGGAAGATCATTTGAGACTATCTCAGACCATCTGTACTAGAGATCTTACTAGCAGCAATACATTTAGGAATTTCATTAATTATATGTATTTAAAACACATGACTGAAGAAGTAGCAACCCCTTCTAAAGCCCTACCTGACATTTCTCTGCTGCTCACTTCAAAAATTGCATACTGGTAAGCTTTGTGTGAGCTGTTTGGATATATTCTCCCCATTTAAATTTACTGAAATACCATGGACTGTCTCCCCATTTAACCTGGGGAACAGGAGCAGATCACTCTACCTCCTACCCCCAAGTTAACTTGAAGCCCTGCTGCATTTATGCAGAGAAAGAGAAGGATCACAGAGAAAGGGAATGTGCTGAGCCCTTGACTATTCTGTGAGCGAGAGCAAGTGATGGCAGTGACAACCAGTATTGTTGCAAAGAAAAATCTCAGTAGAAAACACTTTAATAGTAATAACAACAGTTTTTTACTGTCAAACAACGTGAGATTCCACAGAGCGATCATAAAAGTGTGTCAGGTGCAGTATTCTTTTCACAAAGTTTTTCCATTTCTCTCGTCAGCTCTTTATACATGAATGCTCTGCTGAGGGAAGCCATGGGAGCAAAGTAATGTTCAGTGACCTGGATGTTAGGCAAAATCCGCAGCAGTAGCTTGCAACACTGTGTCGTGCGAGACAACTCCTTTGAGGTACGATAAACTTTGTGACTCTTATTTCTTATAAGAGGTGGGAAGAGGCAGTACAGATTCTGCTGTAGGAAGAGTTGCAAAGCAACCAACTACTTTGCCAGTTGCTTTCCACCCCACTCCTTCTGCTCAGCATCCCTGTTCCCTGCGAAGGTGTACCTAACAACAATAGTCATCATAAAACCAACAGTAAACTGACACTTCTTCACACACAACCCTGGGAAATTGTGTAAAGCAAGCCAGAGCTTTATAGGACAGAAAAAAACAAGGACAGAACAAAAAGCAGATGTGAATGCAGTTAATGGAGAGGAATATGGTTTTGATATGGGAAGGCAGCCTTGCTAAATTTTTGATTAAACATATCTGCACTTTCAACAGAAACCAAAGTTAGGATGTGAGCCCTGAGGAAGTGTGTTCACAGGAAAACGTATTTCGCTCAGGTAGTTCCCACAAGCTAAATATGCTGACCACTGACAATCCTTTGCAGTTGCTTCTGCACTTCTAATGTTATTGCCTGTAAGAAATGTTTGTAGGATCATATTTGATAGTTTTAATTTTCATTAAGGAAACAATAAATCATGTCATAGGTTTCTGAATTCACACACATAGGGAAGGAATGGTTTTTCTGGGACAGGAATATTTTCTATTTCTTTCCCTGCACATGCAAGTCTGGCCGGTTCCAGTAATGACTGTGGAGCTGAAAAACAGTGTCTGTTGCCTAATCTCATACTTTAGTGTTCTTGCACAGCCCATGCTTCCAGAGAGATGTCAACATGGGGACAGCTGAGAGCCTCAGCTTCCACTCTTCTCTAAAAAAGTCTGACATTTCCTGGTTGCAGACAAAAGTTTGGAAAGATGAATCCTAAGTCCCATATGGATCCATAATTTATCATTCAATCAGCCTCATGATTTTGGAATATTTCAAGATGGGAAAACTATTTTCCCACCCATTTCTTTGCCTTCTTTTTCATAATAGGGAGGAAGGGAGGAAAGGGAGGAAGGTATGGACTGAAATTTTATTTTACTTCTGTGTGAGCTGTGCGAGTGGAAAGGCTGGTAACTTATAGAATCATAGAACGGTTTGGGTTGGAAGGGACCTCAAAGATCATCCAGTTCGAACTCCCCCTGCCATCAGCAGGGACACCTTCCACTAGACCAGGTTGCTCAAAGCCTCATCCAGCCTGGCCTTGAACACTTCCAGGGAGGTGGCATCCACAACTTCCTTGGGCAACCTGTTCCAGTGTCTGACCAACCTCACAGTGAAAAATTTCTTCCTAATATCTAATCTAAACCTGCCCTCTTTCAGTTTAAACCCATTTCCCCTTGTTTTGTCATTAACTGCCCTTAGACTCCTTCCTCCTCAATGCCCTCACATGCATAAGGGGCAGGCTCAGTTTGGCAGAACCAACCATGGTAACAATTTACTGCAAAATATGCTGAAATAAGATTCTTAAAGCTGACAATCCCTGGCGTTCGGAATTAGTTTAAATATATTTTAGTTCATGCAATAGCATGATCTAGACTGCTCTCCCTTCCTCAAAAATACAAAAATAATAGGAGGCAGCTTCCCTTCAGCCAGAGCGAAAGATATTTTATGCCTTTGGACCTCAGTTCCAGGCACCAGCACATTCCAGATTCTGCAAATGTTTTTGGCCCACACTGCATGGACTCTTTATCGCTTGAGTTAATCTACTGGCTGGATTAAATTCTTGTTTTTAAATCTGAGAGCAAAATTGACAAAGAGAAATCCAAGAAGAAATTGAGCAAAACATGACACGGAGGTGAAATCTTGTTTTCCACATATAGGGCCAAATGTGAAGTCAGTTTAACTTTGAACGTACAGTGGTGGAGCTGAAGGCAAGATCTGGCCCTTGAAGCCCTGGATTACTAGGTTTGGAAAAGAACGCTGGTCGTTCCATTGCAGCTTGGCTCTGACAAAACATGACTTCTGGACGTGGTCCCAACAAGACAGGAATTATTTCAAACAATAATAATTTTGTTTGCGTAGCATAGTATTTCACTCAGTTATAAATACAACTTTTAAATTAAATTTCCCTTGAAAAACAATGATTTAAGGAACAAAGTGGTTAGTTAAACTCAGGGTATTCTCAGTGAAATCTAGAACTTGGGGTGGGGGCTATTGGAAGCCCAAACCACTGCTTCTTTTTTGCCATGACCACAAGAATAGGATGTTCAGTCTCAATAAATTGGCCTCATGGTTTCCTTTGCCTTTCCTGTAACAAGACAAAAAATTCACAGGCAGCAATGGCACAGCTTCAAGACGACGCCCCCCCCCCCCCCCCCCCCCCCTCCCTGCTCAGTGAGGACAGGCAGACCATGGCTTTCAAAACACTTCATCTGTGGACCACACACAGCCTGAGGTTAACACTATTATCACTCCTTTGTCAGGCCTTTTTGGGCTGCTCTGCCAAACAAATTGCTTGTTTCTTTATTAAATAGGGTTCTTTTCCAGTAGCTGTCTCCCTTAACCTCAAAATAAACCCCTTCCCTAGAAAAGGAAGATCAGCTGTGTAGTGTTGTCCCCTTGGTGAAATGGCAGAGACAACATTTCACCAAAGGAAGCTATGGAGTGTTCCCTGAACCCCTTACAGAAAAGGCAGAGCAAACAAAAACTAAACATGTTTTTTCCTCTCCCTTTGGGGCTGAAGAGTAAGTATATGCTACTCAGGTTGAACTCTGGTTACTCCAACTTCTTTAACTCATTTCAAAGACAACTGATCGTCCAGAAAATAAAATTCAAAATAGGACTTTTTATACAAAATATTAATTTCTGTTTAAATTAATATCTATCTATGAGATATAAGAAGCTCCGTCTAGAAAGCCTTTTGACGTTCTGGCATTTTTCAAGGAATGAGCAGGATGGCTGTCTAAAAGAAAGATTTCTGCCTATGTGTTCAGAGTAGCTATCACTTAATATATCTTTGGTCATCATCACCATTTCAAAGACTTCAGAAGGTTCCCTAAAATATTTACAGAACTATCATTATCTTTCCTCATTCAGTTTTCAGTTCACTACTCTTATATTCACATTGACTCTCCTCATTTTCCTAGGGCTATGAAAAGAAGTTCTGGATCCAGGAGTCCAATTGTCTCTTTTTATTCTCTGTACAGTAAATTTCCTTCTTGTGCAGTCTTTTTTTTATGCTTCCCTTTGTCTTCCTCTTTTCTCTCTCCAGTTTTATTCTCCTAATTGCATATTAACCCCTCACTTGGTCGTCTGCCCCATTATGTATTTGATTTCATCGTCACCTCTGCTGATTGCCCTCATGATCAGCCGGTGCCTAACTTTCTGCACAGTGTTCCTGGCTGTGCTGTGCCACGCTGTTCGCTCAGGGAGTCCTGTTTGCTCTCACACCGGGAGCAGAGCACCCTCCAGAACGGTGTGGTAGGGCTCGGTGTGAACCCCAGGGCTAATGGACCCCAGGTATCACCCCTTCTCTGTTCCTATGCTTACTAGCTCTGCCCAGAAGGACGGGGGCTAATTAATGCACAGTCTTGATCTAATCAGATCAAGATCTGATTCTTCTTCTTTGCTTGACTGGCAGGTGACAGTTAAATCTTTCAGACTCACTCAAGGATGTGGGAAAAATATTTTGATTTCTTCCATCTGGGATTTGTATTATATGGAAAAGATAATTTTGCATTTTTCAGAGGGTATGCCATGTGGAAGCATGGTGTATTCCCAAGAAAGGCTATTTTTGCAGGGGTTTTTCCCCTGGAAAGGACAATCAACATGCCAAATTTGATTGGAAACGCTCTGATCAAATCCAAACTAAGTCAATTTCTTTACTTATTCTGGTTAATTATGCTGTGCTTTGAAGCCTGCTCTCTTCAGGGACCAGGGGAAGCAAGGGCAGCTGGGAAGTGAACCTGTTGGCTCTACAGCCAAAGGAAGGGCCACTCCCACTGGCCCACCCTCTTCTTACTTGTCTGCCTGTGCTGCCTGTGTTCCTCACAGAATGGGAGCGTTTCTTGGTGTGATAGTTTCACTGGGCTAGCCCTTGGCTAGCAGCCAACACAGCCATTCACCCACTTCCCCCCATCCCCTAGGGATAGGGGAGAGGATTGGGGGAAGGGCAAGGAGGCTCATAAGTTGAGATAAGAACATTTTAATAGTATAAATAAAAGAAAACTTAAAATAATAATGATATTAAAATAGTAGTGATAATAATAACAGTAACAAGATATACAAATGAGCAATACCCAGTGCAACTGCTCGCCACCCGCTGACCGAGCCCGGCCCGTTCCCAGATAACGGTCCCGGAGGAGCGACAATCCCGAACCAAAACCACAATCCCGGAAGAACGAGAGCCCGAGTGAAAGCCAGAGAGGGGCCAAAAATATCGTGAACATGACGTGATGTGCTATGATATGGAATATCCCATTGGCATACCTAAATGCCAATTTAGCTTATTAATTTAAATATTCCTCACCCCCTTAGATCTTGCACTTGTAGATCAACAGAACACAAAGTCCTTCACTTCCAGTGACAAAAATGCAAACACTGGTGTGTTCTCAGTGTCTCTCTCATAACAAATCCCAGGCTGGAAGCAAAACGCAGCACTATTCTAACTCCTGAAAAATAAACCCAGCTCTGTTCCAGCTAAAAACCAGGACTGTGCTGATGTGAGGGGCAGAGAGAGAGACTCAGCCCCTCGCTCCACAGAGTGGAGGTGGGCGATTGAGCACATCTGCTCTTGCATCCAGGCAAAGACAGCTTCCTAGGCTGACCCAGGAGGGAATGGCAGGGGAAGCTCACATCTCTGCTTCTTCTCCAGAGCAAGCAGACCCATGTAGGGCCTATGGAGACACAGAAACGTCTCTTGGCACACCTTAAACTGGAGTCACTCAGCACCTTCTACTAGAAACCCCATTAAATTAGCCAGAGACAGATTTCTGATGATTTTGAGTAACAGTCAGCATTTCAAACAAATATGATTCAAAGTATACAACGTTCCAGATGAGATCTGTGTTTAAATAGTAAACCTCAGTATAACACTTATGTATTAAAGCTGTCAGAAGCTGGCATCTATGTTTTGTACTGGTGTGTGGCATTGCACTATTTTAAAATCAATTTTGCAGGGAAAAAAAATGAACAGGAAAATGTGGTTTTGTACTGTTAGTTTCCCAAGAGAGTGGTCAAATAAGCTGGCTATCATGATGAGAGGATGAGACTACTTCAAGTAGCATCCAGCAGAAGAGCACCTAAAAGAACACTCCCTTCTCTCTGTTGATGGAGTACATATTCTGAAGGTGACTTACAAAGTGGCATCCACAAACTGCTTTTTTTTCCCACTGAGACAAAATAAACCAAATCAAACTCCCAAGAACAAAATAATTATGTGTATTGTTGCGTGATAAGTGCACTACAGAGGCTAAGTCTGCCAGTCATACACAATAGTTTTATCACCCTTTGAACTTTCCCTTGTGAAACAGACACATGACAGATTGTACTGTGGAAGGTACACAACAAGTCTACTGGCTGTGTTAAGAGAGTGATGAACCAAACACATGGGGAAGGAAAACATAGTGACATCTGCACCTAAACTAGGACTGTTCTGAACTTGTGCAAACAAATACTTAATGTCATAATAAGCAATATGATGATTCTGTGTGAGGGAAGCTTATATTTATAGATGTTATATGTACAGTTGTATAGACATAGAACAGAAGAGCTTTATGGAATAGTAGGAGTTTCTTCTTTTCAATTAGTAGATATGCAGAGGACCACCACTAGAACAACAACAACAACAACAACAACAACAAGATTGCTTTTATCAGATTCAACTGGAAATTGGAACTAGATGATCTTTAAGGTCCCTTCCAACCCAAACCATTCTGTGATTCTATGAAATCACAGTATATTTCTGATAAGAACCCAGTTGGTGTTAAAATCCTATTGGAGATACTGCAGAGATGCCATTTTGAGCACCTCAGCAGAACTGTTGGTAGTATAGGAGGTCAGAAGAGAAAGTATGGACCTGAAGGCCAAGCACCTGTTTCTGGAAGGAGAAAGGAAGTACAGGGGTTGTGAGCTGGCCATTAGCATTGACTGATGCAAACTGCACACTGCAGATCACATGGATGGCTTGTAGCTACTTGGTCACTGGCAGGAGCCCAGCTGGACCTGGCCTTGTGAGCCACCAAATGGGCAGGAGGAAGCGGTGTCATCTCTTCTGAAAAGGCAGCCTGGACAGACACCAGGCAGAGAGAATATACCAGGAAGCTTGTTGCAAAAAGCAATTGGCAAACACAATATTGATCTCTCCTGGTCCTCTGTAGTTGGCTGTGTAGGTGTCTGGGAATTGGCTAAGCGGCTGGATGGAAGGAGTTGCTCTCCCTGAGGAGATACAAGCAGAGAAGTTGTGCTAACTGTATGATTTCCTTGATACTGCATGTGAATAATTTCTGTTCAGCAGAAATCACCCAGGATACAGTGAACAACAGAACCCAAACGATCATCCCTGGCTATGATCAAGTGCCTGCTATGAAATCACAAATGTGTCACTGAAAAGGGCAGGGAGCACTGTGAGGGGAAGCTTCTCTAAGTAAGTCTGAAGTAAGCTACATTCCATAAGCTGTCCACAGAAAACACTGGTGGGCACAATCTCCAAATGTCTCGCTGAGCTGATCACAAGCCTCCGCTATCAGCAGCTGACAAGGGGGCAAGTTATGAAATTAAAATAGCATGCTATTCTTTTTGTCAGTCACTGGCACAATGCAACAAATACTTGAGTCAATAAAATCAGAGAACAAGGAGCCATCACCAAATGTGGTAAAAACAAAATTCTAAATAAAAGTAGAAGGCAAGCAAAAAGTCACTATGAATAGCAGATTCAGCTAGCTTGGAATCACGTATGGCCAGCCAAGGAGGATGTTCCAAAGAAACCCGGGAAAAGCTGGGAACAGCATGTGCAGCTAGTTTCCCTTACAAAAACTAGAATTAAAATAAAAACATGACATCTCAAAAGGTCTGACAAAAGACTTGCTTTTCCCACAGGGCCTTGTGAATGTGAATTACAAGAAGTTAATGTTGTTGAAAGGAAGAAAATTGGATAATCTGAAATGTGGTGCTGGCAAATATCCTTGTGTGCCTTCTGGTTAGAATAAAAGAGCGCTAATTTAGTATCACTGCTAGAAAAAAAGAAGACTGTTTCCAGACCTGAGCAGCCAGGGACACACACTCCGATCATCTCAGACCTAGTGATGGAAATAACCATAAAAAGTTTATCGTAGCAAGGTGGGAGGGGACAAGCAGTAGAGAAGTGAAAGCAATTCATTTGATAAAGGTTATCATCAGAAATCTTTGTGCAGCTCACATAGCAAAGTACTACAAAAAAAGCATAAAGAAAGTCTGAGTGATTCAAAAGGAAAAAGAGTTCCTTATGAAAAATATATCTGAATGTGAACATACAGAATATAATGAATTTCCAGTTATTGGTATTATATTATCACAATATTTTATCACCAGACTCATCTCAGATTGACACGTAAGAAAGGGTCATGCCATAAAGAGAAGTACATAGGAGTAAGGGGTGTCAAATTTACATCAAATGTGGTAAATTAATTTTTATAATTTTATAATTTTTTTCCCCCTTCAGGAGCCCATTAATCTAACAAAGTTTGCTTTACAGTATGTTAGCTTCCATTTATATGGATGGTCTTGTAGGATCTGAGGTATCAGCTTAGTAGTACTTTGTGGAACAGATTCTGCAGTCTGGTAACTGCTGGCAATCTTGGAACGTATAGATCTGTGTCAGCGAACTGAATCGATGTAAGTGTGTATATTCTCAGTGGATAAAAGTTCTTGGTAACCACCAAGTAAAGCCAAACGTACTGGCTCTAAAAATTGATGAGGCTAGCATTTTTTAATTTCTCACTTCTTAAGAGATCTTTTCCAAAGGATTAAGTACATCTTTTCCAAGCAGTGGAATGCAGCTTAAAATGCAGTGTTGCAATAAGTGTCTATCCAGTCTGAGAAAACAGGTTATGCTTTTAGACATATTAGCAAAAACTGTATTAATGAACCCATTTTTAAATGTCTTTTAGCCTTCTGTATGAATAATGATAGGAAGAAATGAAGAACAAATATGTTAGCTATTCATAAGGACGAACAAATTAATCCCTATGAATAGCTAACATAATTTCTAAAGCCCTGACTGTAAGGGGAGCTGAATTTTACCTTAGAACACATTAAGAGAGGTACTGATGCATTAAAAAATATTTTTCTTTCTGTCTCCAGATAAAATCATCACAGCTGGCATTGTTTCATCTGTGCTGAATTCTAATTCTTATGACAATACTGACATAAATCCCAAAATGTAGATATTTCTGTATCCCATGGAGTTTTTGATCTGAAAGACAAAACAGATAAGCCAGGAAACAACGAAGGATTAATTCAGAAAATTCCAAGTTTGTTTGTGTTTCTCCCTCCTCCCTTTCTTTGGCTTGATGGTGGTCTGCAATCCTCTCAACCCGTATCTCCTGCTGATGTTAATGCAGTGGTGATGGACTCCTCCCATACTGGCACAAAATCAGCCTCAAAGGGCTTCCAGTTTGCACCTTGTAGAACTGGCTTTGTCACTATGGAAAGATGAGTTTACTGGAAGGCAAAATCCTAAATTAAATAAAAAATAATGCTTGTGATTAAGAAATCTTGATGTAACTTTTGCAGTGCAGAAGTATAATCAGTATATCAACCACATCTGGAAGGTGCTTTGGTTTATTCAGGAGGAGACACTGGAATGTGAATGCGGGCTAGGTTGGGCCATTATAAACTTGAAGAATGTAGGTCAGGCACATTGCAAATCTGTTATCACATCTTTTTTCCAGAAACAAGATGAGAACATTTAAAAAATAAAATCCAAACAAATCCTTAGGGTCGATTATTAATGTTACACCATGGTTGAATTTGACTCAAGATCAAAGTCCATAATTTACAGTAAATGATCTTTTATTTATGTGGTCAGTTGTTGATCAGGATTTCACTTCTGACGTCCTTATCAGCAGTTTCGTATTTTCCTTAATCTTCTCCCTTCTGCACTGCATATCACTAGAATAGGTTATCTTCTAAAAAAAATAATAATGCTGTTTTCTCTGAGTATAACAAAGGTGGGAAGTAGAGAAATGGTGGACAATCCTGATTGCTGATGCTGTGACACTGTCTAGAAATGGAGGCTCTAAGGTAGAAACTGGTAATAGCATTTCCATAGATTATTTTTCACTAGTTTGTCTTGGTGATTCCTTGAGCAGGACCCTTCTCTCTGGCCCTTCCCACAGTCAGGTACACTTTCAGCAGATTGAAATTAAAGTTCTTTCTTTCTCAGAGCACAGATAGTAATTTTCCTCCCAGACCTCATCTCTGAAGTTGTTAGGCAGATGGCAATGGACCATTTTGATATCTTTTGATAATTATATTATAATGATATCATTCTAGCCTGTTTTCTGCTCTCAGTGGGTATGCCAAGGAGTCAGGAAGCTGATGTCCCCTATAGACCCATGAGACAGAGAGACATCTCACTGATCCTTCCATTCACAGTTCATGGCGCTGCTTCTCAGGTCCCTCATCCCAACCTCGTCAAGCTTGGATGTTGCCTTCCATATTACTTCTCTCAGACTAGAAGTCCTAAGAATTGAAAGACTGGTTCTTGGCCAACATCTAAGAGTGGTGTGAGTGACAACAGCCACTGAGAGATGTCAATTCTCCAGAACATTTATTTGCAGATTTGTGGGCAGATTTCTGAGGCCCAAATACAGCAGGGTGTTGTGCAGATTCAAGGAACCAGTTTCTCCTAAAGCACCGACCACTAACACCAAGTCTTCTGAACCAATAGGACATGTACCCCCAAATTCCTGCAGGCTTCAGAATCAGGAATTACAGGTGTGCAAGCCTGATTCCTCGAGTTCCCTATCGAAAGCTTTACTTTCTTGATGTGCAGAAATGGACAATAAGGTGTAATTTTAGTTTAGTGAAACTTTTGTGCGCTGATGGCTTTTGTCCTGTATTTTTTCTTTTCCCCAGATGGTAAGCATTGCAGTAATAATTATAGCAGTAGAGTGGATATTACTCTCGTCTGCAAAGTGTTTAAGTACTGAAAACTATACCTGAGACATTAGGAAGTAAAAGAGGGTGTAGTCTATTTTAAAAGGCAGTTATCCAGTTCCAGGTGGTTGAAGGGCAAGATCAGAGCGTTCATTCATGATGTGGGTGGTCTGGACTGAGAACTGAACTCTGTGCAAGGGAGTGGACTGCACAGTGGGAGAAAGAAAGGTTGGATTTATTACTTTTTAACTTTATTCCATTAAGTAGAAGTTATTAATGGCATATCTGTATAGGCAAAATTGTTTGTAGAGCTGAGAATACTTAATTTTCATTTACTAAAGATATTTACGAAGACATTCGGAGAAAAAAAAGAGGAAATTAATTTTCAAATTAAAAGTGGCTGTGGGGTTAAATGCTCAGCTCTGAAATTATTCTGAATTTTGCAAAATCTCGATCCAAATCTCTTGGGCCACGGCAAGCTGTATTTCTTTTCAAAAATCTTTATTTTATATCCTCAGAGTTCTCTGTGTGCTTGTTTCATTTATAGACCATAAGGGCTTTTTTAGGAGGGGCAGGGCAGGTGTCTTCCTCTGGTGATGGCATAACAGGACCCCCACCATAAAGGGGGTTTTGAAAGTGCTACAGTGGTGTAAATGAGTAAAATTAACTTTCTGGGCAATAGGTATGGATGCCAATCCATTAGTCACAGGCAAAACACTCCATAATCGTATTACCAGTTTTACAAGCAAAGCTTTTTCAACCACATTTTAATCCGACATTGGTCTGTCAGAGAGGAGGAATGCTTTTTTTTTTGTTTTAATTTTAAACAAAAATAATTGTACTTCTGCACTCCACGGAACATTTATGCCTGAGTTTGTGGTGTGCTGAAGATGGGAGCAGGTGTGTGACTTCTGCAGCACTGCTGGGAAACACTGCACCAAAGCCTCTGTTAAGATCACTGAAAAAAGACCTATTATTAGTGGCACCAATCCCATGTATGACAGCACAGAGTTTGGCCCATTATACTTTCAAGGTCACTGAAGCAAGGTCACTAAAGACAGAAAATAGAGAAAATGGAGGAAAAATTATTCTAGAGAAGCTCAATTGGAGTAAGTGAATAAGGAAGCAACTTTATCATCCATTTTGAATGTAATATCCCCTTTCAAAGTCAGCTCTAATTGGTTTAAAAGGTTTAACCTATTTAAGGCAAGTTTAAGGTTGGAATTTTGTTTAGAAAAATAGAAATTAATGTTTCCTAAATTCCTGGAAAAACAGTATGTTTGAGTGTGTTCTATTTAGTTCTTGTTATGAGCTATTCCCAAACAAAACCGTAGAGGGACCAGAGAAGTTGTGGAGCCTCCGTCCCTGGAGAGATCAAAACCTATGGGCATGGATGTGGGCAACCTGCCCTGGTTCACCCTGCTCTGAAAATGGGGTTGGAGAAGACCATCTCCAGAGCTGATTGCCAGCCTCAGCAGTTCTGTGATCCTAGGATTGTATCCCATCCTGTTTTCAACAGTATCTGAAGAACATTGCTTCCTGAGACTCTTGCTTCCTGACTCTTCAGACCCTTCTGAATCGCAACCAGAAGTTTAATTCTGTTACCTTTTTATTGTGGGTTAACCGCCGTAGGCAGCAGAGCCCTACACAGCCCCTTGCTCACCCCTCCCCAGGTGGGACGGGGTGAGAATGGGAAGGGCAAAAGTGAGAAAACTCAGGGGTTGAGCTAAAGACATTTTAATAGGTAAAGCAAAAGCCGTGCGCGCAAGCAAAGCAAAACAAGGAATTCATTCATTCCTTCCCAGCGGCAGGCAGGGGTTCGGCCATCCCCAGGAAAGCAGGGCTCCATCATGCCTCACGGGGAAGACACCTTATCCTCAAAGCCCTCCCTTCATCCTCTTCTCCCCCAGGTTTTATTGCTGAGCACAACATTATGTGTCCCAGCTGTGACCCCCCCAGCCTACTCGCTGGTGAGGCAGCATGAGAAACGGAAAGCCTCAATGCTGTGCAAGCACTGTTCAGCAATAGCTAAAACCTGGGTGTGCTATCATCAACACTGCTTTGGTCACAAATCCAAAACATAGCACCATACAAGCTACCACAATGAAAATTAACTCTATCCCAGCCAAAACCAGGATACCAGTTTTTTATTACCATAGTGCTTATTTTCCTCAACTGTCTCCTATGATCACTTCACATTCAGTCAGCAAATCCAGTATTTTATATTATTCCAGCATTTTCATTTGTTGAAACATCAATTCCAACAAGCTAGTTCTGTTTTTTTGTTTTGTTTTGTTTTTTAAATTCCTTTCAGTGCATTGGATGTACCCAGCAACTCTGCAGTTGTAAAAGTCTTTGCCAAAAGAAACCCCGTAGCCGAATGGCGTCACAGCTCCAGCACGAGGAGCTCTTCGCTACTGGCTCATTTCCATTCTCCTTTGCATCCCTATAAATCAAGAGTCAGTGATTTCAGATGGAAAAGGTGTTAAGCAGGAACTGGAACTGGATTGAGGCTTCCCCCCTTTGCACTGCTATCAGGCTGTTGTGCTGCGGGCAGCCATGAGCTCCCAGATGTCCCAAAGCCACTTCACCTGCAGCTTTCTAAAGCCATTGTAGCTTACAAACTTGCAGCAGTCACCCAGAGGAAAGAGAGCCCTGTCACACATTTTCACTTGCGATGCTAACTAGAAGTATTGATTTTTGATTAAAAGAAAATTAGAAGATGCTCAATGGAGGACAGAGAAAAGGCAACTGAGACAGACCTGGGAATTAACCGAAGGGGAAACCCAAACATTGAGGTGAGAGACAGTGGAAGGCTGTTGGATGGCTGAAGGCAACTGGAACACCCCGAAAAGAGAAATCTAGCGATTACCAGCCTCCTCCTGTGGTTTATTGCCTGGTGTATAATGTCCTGAATACATTAGATAGTGCAAGCTCATTCATCACAAATGTGCTTTAATGGAACCAAAGGTTAGGGGCAGGTACCAAAGGCTGGGGAGATGGAATAGCCTAAGAGTGTGCGGAAGGTGGGGATGGTTATTTCTATTTTTGCTTAAAAGATTGCTGTGTCCTTGTGCTTTTCACTAATAGCTACTGAAAGGCCATGAAAGCAAGCAGAGTATAGAATCTCTGGGCTTATGAGCGTACAGATGATGGCTATTATAAAGCTCAATTAAAAAATCCTGGATATACTAGGTAAACATTAAAAGATGGTTTGAAATTAACAAAAACAAAAAATTAAGATGCTACAAGGCACAATCCATCCCTGTTGTGAGAATGCTGTAATACTTAGCTACAAAAAAGGGGAATTAAGCACGCAATAGGAGCTTTATCTCAAGCTATTTCATTTTGCTTTGCCAATTTACTTCAGATTTTTAATGTACTTTTCTGATGATCTTGAGAAAATTGTACATAGAGTTACCAAGAGACTTTCTGGCAATTGAAACTTTATGAGATGTCAGAGAAATAAATGTGGCAAAGACTTCAGAGATCAGTAGGGTCTCCAGTTGAGTCACTGAAGAAACTGTAAGGAAATACTATGGGAACCAGTAAGTCCCATCAGAGGCTGTATGCACATTTCTAACTTGCTCTGCATGCAAAAGCAGCTCAGGAAAAAAAAAAAGTCCGTATTTATGAAATCTGAATTAACTTCAGAATATTTTAATAACAATAATAGTTTGATTAAGATCTAAGTGAAAATATGAAGCTCTAAAATGAGTTATTTTAATAGCACATAATTTTCCCTTTTGAAACTATGCCTAGAAAGGAGTTAATCCTCACAGACTAAAGAACACAATACACATAGGAAAGACCTTTTGAATGGTTATTCATTTCTGTAATGTTAATGACACACAAGCAATTGTGCAGGACCCACCCACACAATTAAGATGGCAAAATCAAGCTCTCTTAAACCCAGGTATTGCCAAAACTTAGATTGCCTATACAATTGCTGTTCAGCCTCTTTCCACGCAAGCTTTGTGATAACATCATTAGTTGTACGGGTAAAAACTAATTTTTCTATACTGGAGTCTGCCTTTAAGTACAGAACTGACTGTTCAAAGAGCCCGATAGCTGTAAGATATTTAGTCTTCACAATCCAGCTAGTGACCTACTTATTACCCGCCACCCAAAGCCTACACAGAATCTTTAATTTATGCATGGGAAGGAATGCTGCAGGAAAGATAATGATGAGATCATGCCACTGAAGAAGGTACTGTAATGCACTCAACACAAGACGACTAACTTAGGGACACTCACAAGAACCTTGAGTTGTACTTTCAAGCATTTCAGCACTTCCTAAACGTACTTAACCTAATGATCTGATTTCTGATTTTTTTTTTTTTTTTTTTTTAAATTTTTGAAGACCCAGTAATAAGCCACCATCAAGAACAGGGCTGTATTCTGATAATGCACTACTGCCATATAATTGAACAATTATAATTATTAACAGGAGAAGATTTATGGGGTTATTCTTTCCCCAACATATCTCCTCTGTCAAAGTGATGAAGTAGAAGAAATTGCCATGGATATCCAGCCCAAATCCCTCCTTGAATAGATATGTGTTCCCACAGCTCTAAGCTGACTAAACACTGTTGCTTAGATCTGGCCTGGAAGCACAACTTCCCGAAAGGCTAAGCTGAACCAAAGTTTCAAAGCCACTGAAAAGGAGAATTTGCTCTCCCCTCCATCCCCATCCCTCTCCGCCATTTTCCTGCTTGCATGATGCTACTTCTTTCCTTGTGCTGGCTGTCCTGCTTGATGGATCTCCCCTTGAACCAAAGCAGTGTGTTCACCGTCAGAGTTCTTATTGTAGCAGTAGTTTTCCACAGAATCTGGGCACAGCATGAATGTGCCATTGTTGGAACAAACTCAATCAACACAGGAGTACGGCCAGGAATGGAAAGAAGGGGAGAGGCAGCAAAAGACCTTCCTCTTTCTCAGCCATGACATGTTCAGTCAGGTTATCCTCGCTAGTTAACTTGGAGCCATTCTGCCATTTTACCAAGGGTGCAAGAGGCAGAGTTTTAAGTTGAGCTTAAACCAAGGTGTACCTGAGCCACAGCTGAGCAGAACGCTCTCTGCTCAAGTTTCAGCAGCTTCTCACACACAAAGGAAGAACTACAGCTTTCCCAGGTAGGTCAAAAGACCTTTTCACAGTGGGAAGCATTTGGCAATACAAATGCAGGGCTGCTCCCTGTTAGTCCCAGAACGTCTTGCAGAACACAGTGTTTTGTTCAGACCCCTACAGCACAACGTTGAGCTCGGTGAAGCCTTAGATGTTCCATTTCCGTGGTGTCTGTGACACCCAGCTAAACTGATGACACTGTATTGATGTCACAAACTCAGTCAACATTGCTTGTGAGATCACACATGACATCACTTCAAGAAGTACTGTCTTCTGAAATAACAAGTCACAGCTCATAGTTTCCTGGAGATTTCTAGGTCCTCGACTCTGACTGGGATAAAGATTAATAGGTCTTTTATTTCTACCATGCACGTGTCTGAACAGCCAGTCTTTGAGGGGTACCTCGCAATCAGATCAGGGCCTGGTGTCAAGCTGTGGTGGGTTCTGTTTTGGCTGTCCCCTTGATGGGCAAGTGGGGGCAAATTATTCCACCTCCCTTTGCCTCCTACACCTGCCTGCTTTAGAAGGATGTGTTACAAAGCAACATTCATATCATTCATATCTGGGATGTGCTTTTATATTTCTATACATTTACATCTTTAGATTTCAGACAGTGACTTGTGCAAGACATGGTATTACCCCGGGTGTCACATACAGGAATTTATTTCTTGGCCATGGCAGAAGGAAATGATCTAATTACAGACTAATATAGTAGGATCATTATTATGTCAGCTGCCCAAGCCTTCTCATTAGAAGACCCTTTTTTGCATTGTCTGTAATTTTGCAGTTTTAACTCTTTGACCTGAATTCTTTCATCCCATGAGGTTCTTCAGTCTTTTTTTTTTTTTTAAATCAAATTTTCTGCCAAAAACCACACTAATGTCCAAGAATGCAGCTGAAAAGAGAAATGCTATTTTCCCGACACTAAATATTCCATATGAAAACTTCAGCCTAGATGTAGCTTTCAGCAGGGACGAGGAATGTGGGGCACGGGGGCGGGGGGTTAATGGATTGTCCTTTGAAAAGCAAATGAAATTTAGCGATGTAGCAAATGTCTGGAAAAATTGCAGTCTGCACATGTTCAGCAGAGACTTGCCAGAACTTCATAGTGTAATGCTTCAGAGATGCTGTCTGCAACAAGCACACTAGACTTCATAAGGCTTTTCTGTGGCAGGAAGGTTTATAACCTAATGCCACTAACAATTGCGCCTTCAGATCAAGTTGCAGGTCTGTGCAGCAGATTTAAAGTTGCTGCCGATAAATCCTGTGAGTGTCAGTACAATTACACAGTTGAATTTTCCTTGTTTGCATTTCATAAAGCTTAAGAAATCTGGCATAAAAACTCTTCTTTAAGAAAAAATACAGTATAAAAACCATGCAAAGTGAGTATTATTATCCCCATTATACAGATCTGCATCTGAGATATGTGAAGTTTAAAGCCAAATGTATCCATTCGTTTTTGGGTATCCAGTCAAGAAGTAAAATTTGATTTTTTTTTAATTATTATTTTTCTGAGCACAGGGCTTGACACAGCTGTAGATGTGTGTTCTCAGACTCCTGCAAATCTCTTTCAAGTCTCAGAGTCAGGCATTCAAAGATCAGGGAATATACAGGATAAAGACTAGCTGCAATAAAACACGGGGAAAAAAGTGATCTCAGCCCATATCTTAACTTGCATTACATTGAGAAGTACAGCTAAGATGGGAAAAGGACTTCCTGATCGAGGACTGATTTACAGTAATATCTTTTTAACACAGTATTTCTAGAAAACTACCCACCAAGATTAAACTTTATATGATGTAAATAGGCATATTCAGTTCCCAAAAATATTTGTTCAGACCTATTTCAGTATTAGCTTAGTCTTTTTGTGTTTTTTTTTTTTCTCTTGTTTGTTTATATGAACAAAAATAGCACAAAATTATTAGTATAATCTATCTTGAAAAAGTATAACCACTGTTTGCACAATAATGGCAAATATTTGTACAGGAAAGATGTTACATAGATAAAAATAGAATAATTTCATCATAAGGTTAAACCTTTCATTGTGATGTATTATAAAATAATTAATACCTGTTATTTCAGGAAAATGAAGTCTAGCTACAGTAATCACTATTACACTGTGAACTCGGGCACTGGAAAAAGTTGATGCCAGTAGATGTAATGTTAGTCACACAGTATTAAAAAAAAGCAGAGGAAATAAAAGACAATATTTTCTTTAAATCTGTTGAGCCATTCTAACAAACGCACAGAAACACTTGTAATTAAGATAAACACAACATCCTCTTAGCACTGCTGTACTTACAGCCCTTTC
Organism: Antrostomus carolinensis; assembly: GCF_000700745.2. Classification (NCBI taxonomy): domain Eukaryota; kingdom Metazoa; phylum Chordata; class Aves; order Caprimulgiformes; family Caprimulgidae; genus Antrostomus; species Antrostomus carolinensis. The sequence continues at coordinate 19,197 of NW_010324299.1, forward strand.
AAACAGCACATATGGGTTGTACTTGTTATCTAGACGCTTTTCTCCTAATGAACGATAGTATGCATTGTAGCTGGGAAGCAAAACAAGGCTAAGTTAAATACACGCTGGCTGCCTTAACTCAGAATTTCCTTGTATTTATGGATTTCTATTAAATCCCTAAGGTTATTTAAAAAATTGTTTTCAGTGTTATTTTATCATTAATCTTATTATCATCCAAAAAAACCTGGCTGCAAATGATTGCTTTGAGGATTGGCAAACACATTTGTACAGCTTGAAACAATTTACTGAAAACATGTTGCTTACATAAGAGAACATGCTGTCTTAAAATGCTGTTGGTAAGAAATGTTCATTTCTTGAATTTCCATTCTCTTTATGGATTCTGAAGCCAGGAGAAATACAAGTTAAAGTGCACCTACAGGCTGTGTACCTTTTTATGATCACCTTATTTTAACCTGAAGAGAAGGGACCTCCATTGTGTAGCCGTGACTTTGCAATGGGCTCCTCAGTGGTGGCCCACAGCAGCACACAAGCCAAGGTAACATGACTTTTCAAAATACTCCCTCTTTTCTCCAAAGGAGGATCCTGTAACCAGTCACACTGTAAACTAGTGAACACTGGTTTAATAATGAGAAAGATTCTACTTACAGTTCAACAGAACAGTCACTTTTAGCCACATATATTTCTGTGGACCTAGTAGGTACAATAAATAAAGACTTACAGTAATGCATTTCCTTACTTCCCCCCCGCCCCCCACCCCCCAATATATTTGTCATCTCCATAATACTTCAGTCATTTGTACATTTACATAACTCCCTCAGATGAAATATAATTACCTTTGCTATTTTATAGCTGGTGAAAATGAGGCCTAGTCAGAGTTACACAGCGCACACCTACAAGAGCAAAACCATTAACTCCCCTGAACGGTGAGTCCCAGTTCAGACAAGATGAGATTTCCCCTTTCCTTTGTGCCATGTAAGTTCTAGGGGCCAGATCTGGTCACCGACAATTATTGGCATGCGAGCTCCAGGCTTCATGAATGGTTTCTTATCCTTTCATTAACTTGGGAAGTGGAAGAAAGGAATAAAAGGAAACTCTGGAGTTTGCAGTGTGCGCAAGTAACATAAAATCCTAAAGCTGTTAACAGAAGCTCAGCCCTCACAGCATCTTCCAAAGGGAAAAAAGAAATCCACTGACTTTCAATGACAAAACTTTGCTACAACACTGCTAGGTCAACATTTTAAAAGACGTAATCTCAATTTTTGTAAACTCAGTTTCTGCAAACTCACATGTAAATCCTCTCTCTAGACTGAAGAGGAGCTGGCTCGCTCAGAAACTCAGCTAGAATCACGCATTTCTAGCTTGCTTCCCCATGCGCTTGTTTCAAGTTCACAAGGCCAGACCCCAAACCCCAGCAATCCAACTTGCCTCTCCTATATCAATTTTTTTTAATATCCAATTTTGAATGAGGAGAATGAGATACATGCTTAGGCATTCCGAATAGCTTCCTTTTTAAATTAAATATAGCTGCCTTTTAAAAAATTGAACTTTGGAAGCGTGTTAGATAGCAAGATTCCCCCGACCACAAGTATGCATAACTTAAGAATTACAGACAGACTTCAAAGATCCTGCCTTTACACCCACACCAGGGTCTTCTTTTATTGCAATTCTTTTCTAAACAACAGTTGCCTGCTAAGTGTTAAATAAGCAATTTACACTTTCCCCTTTATTCTTCATGTGGCAGTTGACATAACGCTGAGAGCACAACTACCAGCTTAACCCACATCAACACAATTTTGGTCAGGTCACTCCATCCCAGTTTCCCTGGGAGATGAGGTGTGTGCAACAACTTCTCTCCTGTTTCATCGTGCTGCGAAGGTTAGCTGAGTAACTTTTACCACGTTCTACTTAAGATCCAATTCAGCATCTCCTGCCAAGTAACTATTCCTTGCTTGGATTGATCATAGAGAGTTTAGCAATGTTTTTGCCAGTGCTCTGACTCCAGAAAGCTGAGATCTTGTACAGGAACTGCACGACCACTGGCAAAAATTCTGCAGCTCAACTTGCACGTTGGCTTATGTGTCATTTCTGAAGTTCCTTGGTAAGACCCAAGCATCTGTGTTTGTTTGCCCAAGTGCCTTAAAACAAAAATCATCTTTCTGGAGTTGCATTTGTACTCTGCTGGAGTCTCCTTTCTTCCCGTCCTGAGCAGCACGTCTCTTTCCAGAGCTGCTGCCAAGGGAGGGGGCTGTGCAGTCCCAGCCACCTCCTGTCACCGCACCCTGAAATGATGCTGAGTTAAATGCTTACGTTTGGCATACAGATTGATCCAGACAGGCAAAAGAATTCTGAAAGACAACACTGGGTTTGTATTTCTAACGCTTTTTTTCTCCCCTAGTCTCTTCTATTGATTGATCTTCTTACTGAAAAAGAATCCAAAAAACTATTATGGGAACCTAAGAAAACCTTGAGACATTTGTTATTAAGTTACTCATCTAAAGACAACAAGAGACAGATTACGGTAACAACATCATGAAAAAGTGAATGTTTACTGGCGCTCTCAGTAAACCATGCTTATCTTGAGATAATCCAAGAGCATTTTCTTATATATTGAGTAACTTTCAAAGATCAGTGGTCAGGTTTTCACAAACTATAAGATGTCACGTCAGGATCAGTGGCCTGCTTTTTACTTAGACACAGTTTGCTTTGCAGTATATTTTTCTTTGGCAATATATAAACTAGTCACAAAAAATCAACTGATCACAATTATTACCAGGTAAGTAGAGAGCTGACTTTCTTAATCACCCCATTAGGTCAGCACTATTCACTGACATACAATTACATTGATACGGGCACTAAAAATAGTTCACCTAGATTCTTCTTTAAGGTCAAGCCCGAAAATTTACGGTAGCTGTTTCAGTTTCTGTGAGCTCTAGATCTTCCTGGAAAGCCACCAGCTCGTCCCTCCTTCCACCAGCTGCGGAGGAAGCCTGGGGAATCTGACCTTCTCTGTCAGTGGGACTTTTATTCTCTTCACATTCCCAATTTCTGTTTTATGGTTAAAACTTAACTTAAAACTCCTGTATGAAGCCTATCTGTTGGTATAAATGCTCAAAATAAACAGAGCCAATTATGTCCTGTTGGCCAAACATTATTTTAATCTCATTAAGCACTCCCTCAAGTTATTTTATAAAGTGTTTTAAAATAGGCATATTTTGTCAGTTTCATAGATTTACCTTATTTTCTTAAGACATTATGGTTTTGTTGTTTATTTTTAATTCTTCCTGACTTCCGTATGTATATCCAGGGGTGCACAAATACCACAGGCAACTTTCCCAAAGCGTTATGCAAGGTGATTTGGGATTCTGCTCTCCAAGAGCTTCATCCACGTATCTAACTATCTCCCTTCTCAACAGTTCATTTCTTCCTTCCCTTATCTGACCACTGCCGAGTCTTCTTTCTCATTTCCCTGGGAGCCTGTGTTAACTCAATCCCCCCACCGAGTTTACTATATAAGGATTCATCACTGTTAGCTTTATTCCTTTCATGGTTACAGTTGCCTTGCTTAGATATTATACTTTTTATGGATTTTATGCAGAAAAACTTTATGCATCATACTGAGATGGTTTACTCTCACCTTCTCTCACAAAAGTAGTCCAACAAAAGGAAGTGACAAGTCCAGAAAGACATCATACTCAGCACACAGTTTCTAAAAATGCTGTTAGAAGCTGATGGGGACAAGGGTGCACACTACTGTGTTGTACTGAAGGGTGTACCAGTCCTCCCAGTAGATCCTTGGAAGGGATTGAGCACCAATATAAAATGGCTAGGCTTTCCTTGGCTAAAAAAAAAAAGTAAAGCATTTCAATCCAACCACAAGCAAGCAATCCAAGCATTTTTACTACCTAGAGGGCTGACAGGCAGGCAGACTGTAGTCTCCAAGGGAAGAAAACACCTTAAATAGGCTGAAATAGTCAAGTATTTTTGCTGAATAACACACACTGCCTGGAGGACACTATCCTTAGTAGCATCTCTGGCTTGTTTTTTGGTTACTGTATAAAGAATCCCCCAGGGCTCAGTATGGTTTCAGGAACTCACATGCTATACAAACGTGCAGTCTCCTTCCCTGAAGCCACGTCACCAGGCACTAGAGATGTGCAGCCCAAAAATAATATTTTGGAAAGAGCAATGCCAATCCACCCTTCGTGTGAACAGCTTTCTCACTGGCTCGCCTTGAGGTACGAAAAGTTACGATATAAAAGCCCTCCAGGCAATCTGTCCCTCCTGGTATTGTTAGCTTGTATTTTCACCCATTTTAGTCTGCTCTGATGACCTCTATCATTTACCAGGAAGAGTTTTGGTTTCGATTAGTGCATTTAGCCATCTTAGTCCTGGGCTGTAGCTTTTTCTACATCTGCAGTTTTCTTCTTGCACCCATTCAGAACAGGCTAGTCTACTTCTTCTACTCACTTTTCTCCGCCCAAAAATGTATCTGTTTGGCAAAAAATATTTCCCTACCCTGTGCCAATCATTCCTAACTGGGTGCTTCCTCTTTTGTTTGTTGTTTCCAGGAGGCATGGTCCAGAGAAGAAATGCTGCCTCCTATCTGCAGAAAATCACCCCAACAAAACAAAACCCAAAGGCACAGTTTGTCCTCCCTCTCCTCATGCCCTGCTAGCCACCACTCCATGAGGCCACTTTCTATTCATCCGCTGACAATCATGAAAAATGCCTCCTTGTGTGTTTGGTACCAGGCAGCACTCGTGCTCCTACTCCAGAGGCAAATCCTCTGGGTGTGGGGACCCTCCCGTAGCAGCTACTGCACACTGCTGGAGGAAAGCTGGGAGGCTGAGGGCACTAGTTGAGGCCGTACAGTACTTTTTGCAAAGGAAGAGCAAAACCATCATCTCTATGCTTTTAACAGAGCATAACCCGAGAAACACATTAAATGCTAGAGAGATAAGTTTTCATCTTGAAACTGCAAAACTCCCTTACTCTGAAAACATCCAGAAAAACCCTAATCTACCACCATTTGGAACAGTAAGACCCAAGCAGCCCAGGATGCCAAGCTCTTCCAGAGCACCTCAGACTGCTTACATGCAGCCTTTTAATGCTATATGAGCATCACAAACTCATGTCCTTTCAAACTAACACTACTGGTGGTACAAGTCTGGTATATCCTTACTCTTAAAAAACCCCCAAAAATCAAAATACAGTAAGAGGAGAAGGGAGAAAGAGCTTTATTATACGTGAACATAGATCAAAACAACTTTTTATGCCTATAGGGGTTTGAGGAAAAAATACAACAAAACGTAACTTTCAATGAGATGCAATTGATGAATGATTTATGGGCTATTTGTGTAAAAGTACTAAGCATGATAAAGTCTCATCTTGATAAATCAGCTCAAATTCCTCTAGTGTCATTAATAAATCAGAGCAGGTCAGCTCCATTCTTACTGTTATTATTATGGTGCCTTCTGTCTGCTAATGCAAGTTTTAACATCTTCTTCACACATTAGTATGAGACAGATTATATATATATGCATGTGTACATATCTCCTTAGTGAATTAATTAAATAGCAGGATTTTGCATCCTTCATTTAGCAGGTAGGACATCTCCCCACTCTCTTCCTCACACTCCTTTAGAAAGCTTTCTGAAGGAGACATCTACAATATATGGAAGGATAAGTATCTGACACTATGATAAAAATGAGCCAAATTAAGATGCCAGCCCTTTTGGAAATGGAAGGCTTCCCTCTCCCCTTCTGCAATACTTTCTTCTCAACCCATTCCCTTCACTCCCCAGCTCAGCAAGTCACCCCCTCCTTTGTGCTGACATCAGCACTTGTCCCATTGCAAAGCAGGTTGATGAAATTTACTCTCCCAGCAGAACCTAAAAAAACCCAAACAAAAAAACCAACAAACCAACCCCAACAGCCCACCACATGCTGTTCTGAAAACAAGCCAGAATATCTGTGGGAACATTCATCAGAATAGAAAGGTATTTCAGTGCTTTAAACTGATTTAAATGCAGTCACAAACACCAAAGCCAGCTCAAGGTAGGAGAAGAGGACAGTACAAAATCTCTCCCTCCTGATAGCTACCAGTTTCTCATTTGTCTCATCCACATACGAAATTTTATCTTAAGACACTAGGACACCTTTGTGGGCTTAAGAATCATTAAAACTATCCATTAGTTTGATTTATAATTTGAGTTAGTCTAATTAGTTCCTACACACAAGTAATTATCCATGTCTTCACTGTGCTGGTCAAAGCTCATCTGCAGAAAGGGTTGGGCACTGTATTATGTTTAATATCTATTACACATCTTAAAAACATTAAACTTCTACTTGTAACAAGAAGCATCTTTAACATGACACAAGAATTAAATGTTTTTCATCATGTGCTGATGAACTTACATCTTCTGAAACAGAAGCAGGTTCTGGTCAGCATGCAAACTCCACTCCTTACAGCTTATTTCTAAGAATATGTGACAGAGAGACAGAGTACAGATAAAGACAGGAGAAATAGCTTGCAGAGACTTTTAGAGATCATTTGGAAGAGAAGGTGGACTGAGGAACATACCAAAAGATACACATGGAATTTAGAAACCTTAATACAAGTACTGACATGCTAGTCTGAGTGCCTTTTTCTATTTAAAAAAAACCAACACAGTAGTTTCAACACACACACAACCCCCCCCCAGTTTATACAAGGCTATGAACTACTATTTAGTACTAAATCTGCCAATAACACAATTTTATGCACAGAAAATTAAGATCTAAAAAACTATGCACAAAGCAGTACTGGCCAGACACTGCTGTACACACAGTTCCTGCTCGCCAGAGTTTACAAAGAGCTCACGAGGCACTCCCCCAAAAATCGAATGACTTTCTATGTAAACTGCATATTTCAGCCCCAAATTAAAAAGTGCTCATTAAACTGAACATTCACCAACTTCCTATCTCTGCATTAATCAACTATTAAGTAGACTCAGGAATGAGATGATGTAGTATGAAGCTTTATTCCCACATGTTTTATCTTCCCAGAGAATTCACAAATGGTTGAGGCATGACCAGAATTTGCAGGTGTTTATAGGCTTAGCTTCTCACTTGGCAGTCACCACTGCAGCCTCCAAGCACCTTGCAAGAGCTAAAAACAACACCATCAATCACCTCTCCTTCCTTCCTTCCTTCCAGTAGGTAGGCGTAAATTACCTGACTTGGATGACTGGGCTGGAGGGGAGGGAAACAGAAGCAGGGCAAATGAGGAAAGCTCACTGGAAGAGTTCAACGCTTCTTGTCAAACATTCAGAGCCTGTGGTCATTTTTGTACCCCTTTTGGCACACAGCTCCAAAGCCAAGGTGTGATAGTTTCACTGGGCTAGCCCTTGGCCAGCAGCCAACACAGCCATTCACCCACTTCCCCCACATCCCCAGGGGACAGAGGAGAGGATTGGGGGAAGGGTAAGGAGGCTCATAAGTTGAGATAAGAACAAGCTAATAATTGAAATAAAAGAAAACTTAAAATAATACTAATATTAAATTAATTAATGATAACAGTAACAAGATATACAAAGGAGTGATACCCAGTGCAACTGCTCACCACCCACCGACCAAGTCTGGCCCATTCCCAGATAACGATCCTGGAGGAGCGACAATCCCAAACTGAAACCGCAATCCCGGGAGAGCCAGAGCCCGAGCGAAAGCCAGAGAGAGCAAGAGAGGAAGAGCCCCTCACTAATATACTGGACATGATGTGATATGATATGGAATATCCCATTGGCATACCCAAACACCAATTTAGCTTATTAATTTAAATATTCCTCACCCCCTTAGATCTTGCACTTGTAGACCAACAGAACTGAAAGTCCTTCCCTTCCAGTGACAAAAATGCAAATGCTGGGATGTTATCAGTGTCTCTCTCATAACAAATCCCAGGCTGAAAGCAAAACACAGCACCATTTTACATACTAAAGAGAAACCCAGCTCTGTTCCAGCTAAAAACCAGGACACAAGGTCCAACTCACGCAAATTCTGGCTCCTATAAGCAAGTCTTCTACATTTACACACAGATCTGTGGCCACAGTCAAACACACCTGCTGCAGAAAGCCACACACACAGAAAGGACAACTGTGTCAGACTGCCGGGATTCATCCTGCAGAGTGCTCACAACAGTGAGACAATGTATGGGAAGAGGGCCTCATCAGCATATGGGACATCAGTGTGCTCATCTTATAGTGACCTGCATTGCTCAGCAAGCAATCTACAGCAGGTTTGGACCAGATGGGGCTTTTCAGGGTGTGACCTTGGTTGTTGCTAATGGAAATAATCATGCCTTGCTGTCTCAAGTGCATGGATCACTGTGGAGGATAGGATGAGATGCAAACTCCTAACCAGAAGCAGATGGAAATATTTATTATCGTGGCTCTTCTGCACTCACAGAGCGGTGGGGGTCTAAAAGGGGTGGGGGTCTAAAAGGTCTGAATGCCAGAGGCTGACAACATCCCTCTGCAGTGGGGGATGTTACAGAGCGGGCAAGTTATCTCAAGCACACTCTTCTTTTCCGGCAAGAAATTGAGCTCCGTTTTTGTCCACTATTGTTATATCAGTAGTTTCCAGTTAAACAGAAATAATATTTAAAGAGTTTTTGTCACATATTAGTCTTCCTTGGGAAGACACGAGGAGAAAAGGATATTATCTTATTATGACTGCTTTTTTTCCTATTACCGCTCATAAAAATTTACTTCACGTTTTTCGCCACAAAACCCTATACAGCTCTGTCTTGTGACTATACATATGAGCTGGGCATTTCAGTAATTATCTCTGGCAGCCCTCCTCCCTCATTGACTGCTCCTCCCCAAAAGAGAATCAAAACAGGAAAGATCTTATTTTATATCTGAACATGGGATAAAATGCTCCCCAACTGTTTTCAGTAAAGAACAAAGATAAAATAATGAGATTACTTTATCATATAGGCTACACATTCTTCAGTGGCTGTGGAAATCACTTAACACTTCTTTACTCAATTATAAAGAGTGTTAATCTCTTTCACCCTTGCAAAGATTTCTGTTATTATTGAATGGAAGCTATCAGTAAAAACAATGCAATGGGAAAATACCAGGCTCAGTAGGAGCTGGCGAGCACCAGACATAACTGTGGGAGTGACTCCCACAGTGGGTTCTGGCTAAGATATGCCAGTTATGTGTTCTTATTTTATCTTCATTGTAAACTAGGTTTTTGAAAAACACTCTCCCCCTCCATACAAGGTTACTGAACTAATGAAGTGCACAAGGTATTTTGCAACTGAAAAAAGACTGGCAAGGGAGGTTTTTCTTACTGTTCTTTTAAGCTAATCAGTAAGGGCTAATCTTATTTTGTATCTTTAGACCAACGCTTATCCTGGGAAATGGGAACTCAGGTGCTTTATACATTAAAAAAAAAAAAAGAAAAAAAAAAAAAGAAAAAAAAAAGCATTCTCCCTCACCACAGGTGCCTAGGTCATGATTGCACTTCAGGGACAGGTGATGATCTGGAGAAGGAAGAGCACCACATCAGCAGCCAGACTGGAAGCCCAGCACACTCGCCTGGCCCCCACTCTTTTAGCTGTGCCTCTGCTCACCCCCTCCCTAGACACTCACATAGCAGCAGCGCTGGCTTGGTCAGCTCACTCACAACAGCAGAAATAGTAAAAACTTTAGTCTATAGCTGCATTTTTAAAATCCAGCACAATGCTTCTGACTCCTCAGAAACTGCAATCACTATAAGCATCCCAAGTGAATAGAATCACACCTGAGACGATCTGGCTTCACTTTTTCCCTTGCTATAGGAGATGGATTGAAATGAACAAGTTTAACTCCCTAACATCTGCTCAGCAAATGCTCACATAAATCAGCATGTAGAACACAGTATATTTGCCACACCCTGAATAGCAACAGTCATGCAAGACAAAGAGCAGAGTAAAATCCTGGACTTGTTGAAGTCCGTGGCAAGACTCCCATTAATTTCAGGCAGGCCAGTATTTTAACGCAGATTGTTACCAGATGGTAGATTTTAGGACCAATTGACAAATGTAATTAAAAGCAAAAAAGAATTAACTGATTTGATAGCTGCATTAATTAATTGCATTCATATTATCAAAAACCAAGACACAAAATTCATGTATCCCCCAGCAACAACTATGACTGTCCTCTTAAAAGCACCCATTTTCACTTAGAAAAACCTGAAATTCTTCTAACCAATACGCATTCTCCCTCAAGCAAGCAGATTTCTCCATATCAGCTTGACTTTCAAACACAGAGAGATGCTATTTTCTAATTATGCAAGTCACATAGTGTATTTATCTAAATACACCATCTTACCCATGCTTAGATCTGTTCCCCATGTGTTGAAGAGAATCTTTCTTATTAGAAGTAAAGTAGCAAGGATAAAAACTGGGAGTTGTTTCTGAGATAATACTGCAGTCTCCTACACTGAATTAAAACCCAACATCAGCTGATACAATAAGCCTAAAGGTAATACTACAAGTTCATGCTCAGCTTCATAGTGTGGCTGTTGCTTTTTTTTTTCCCTTTATGTCCTTACAAATAATGTAATAAAGATATTGCCTCCAGCCAGTTATTCTTAAATTCATCCAAGACTGAGATGAATGATTATAACTTACGCTTCTCTCAGTGTGATTGTTTCAGATTGCCTGTATATTTAGGAAGATTAATTTACACTGCTCACATTATTAAAATCCTTCTATAACCCTAAAGGAGAAAAAAAACACCTTTTCCTCCTACAGGCAGCACCTTCATGCTCCAGAACTAACGTTAACAGTTCACTGAGCTATTACAAGCAAACACAGTTGGACTGCTAGGCAGCATGCTGAGAGATGTTTTACCCAGGACACAAATTTGAGATACTCTCCCAAAATTACTTTGAAACATTTTTTTAATGGGTCTATTTATGTTTTCTCATTGGCTCCATCTAATTTTCTCACAAAGTGAGTAAAGGGATTGCTATTTTTAAACTGCTGGCCACAAACTTCATTTGACATCTCACAGACAAGTTAGTCTTACTCATGCTACATCATCCATGAGGACTCTAGAATTTCAGTTTCAGTAAACTATCTCATGTCCAGCTTAGCTGTCTTGGCTCTGAAGCAAAGGCAAACACTAAGAGATTATTAATAAGAATGCTTTTTTAGCCACTGCTGGTAAGATTTTGCCTCCATATAAAGAGGCAGGAACCACCTTGATTATACCATTGACTTCCCTGAGACCTTTAAGATACTTCTGCCACCATCAGTCAGCCATTTATCCTGACGGTCCTGGCAGCTCAACAAGGGAGGCTGATCAACTTCCACATTAAAGACTTTACCTATTAGCTATTCAATGCAAAGGAGAGACTGGAATATTGCTGCTACTCCAAACTGTGGGTAAACATTAATTTAGCATTTCCTGTAGATTCCTGCTTTACATTCTTCCCTCCTCAAACTATTTATAGCAAAGGTTCAGCCATGCACTGATTTAGAGAAAAACCTACAGTCCCAACCCCAGTACAGTGCCCCATGGCACAAAATTGTAAGACAACACTGAATAATTTGATGGGAATGTCAACTGAAAAGACAGCAGTGTTATTAGTGCTCTCTACTGGATAAACACATAATTACTTCAAAATTAATATAGAACACCAGGGACCTCAGTAACGAAGTGGTGTAAACCTACTTGTATTTAAACTATAATACTTGGACTACATTTATAAAAGGTTAAGCTATTCAAAGCAAGTTAAAACCTTACGTCAAGATGCAACAAAGGATGTACAGAAGTCCTTGGGAAAAAAAACCCCACAACACAGCTGAAATTGCAACTCTGATATCTGAAGTAGGTCAATTAGAGAAACAACAGGCAAGACTGTAAAAGAATACTTGAGTCAGAGTAGTTTTAATCAGAAATATTCCTTCCCATTCTTCACATATCCATTCTTCACATGGATATATCCATTCACACAGATTAATTTATAGCTAACAACTGTGAAATTCCTCTGCCCTCAAAAGTAGTAATGCATTTGGAACTCATAAAACAACTTTCTTCATTGCTTTTCATACCCTGCAAATACAGGGCAAGCTTCTACTTGGCAGTCAGACTAAGTGGTGTCACTTAGTTTTCTGTGGTTTCTAGGTGAAGAATACAAAGTCAGTATTTCTGTTACCCCCTCCACCATCACCACCAGTGCCTACAGCTCCATCTGAATGAAGAGCCATACTTTGCCATCCCCTCCAGCCAACAATGAACCACCAAGCAGAACAGTTGTGCTGCCCTGTAGATCAGCATTATTCAGAGACATAAAATAACCTAAAAAACCAAACCAAACCTAATTTGGCATCGAAGTGTTGATGGTTCAAGCACCTGCAACCACAAGCCTTTGCATAAAAATGAGAAATGATTTGCCTTTGTGAGAACCTCTTAATAAAGCAATTCCCTACAAACATCTGAAGCCCACCTACCACTATGCTACTTCCTTCTACCAGTGGGCATACAGATTTCTTAGAAGGAGTTCTTAAAGGGTTAAAGAAACACAAAACTGTTTTTACTGTAACTTTTACTTGCCTGAATTTTTACTTGCAAAACAGAGGCTTTACAGAAAGTTATGTCAGGTTATGTAGATGCAATAGTTTTTTAATTGCATTTTTGTTATCCCATGTTTGATACATTTAGGAATTAAGTTCATCACAGTAGCACTGAACAGCTAACCAGAAAAGAAACACTTACAGTCCTGTACTGACTTGCATGTAGTATAGAAGACATAGGCTGTGTCCTGGAGAGGTGAGCACCAGAGTCAACAAGGTAGCTAGCTGCAAGGGACGTGAGGAGAAGGAGAACGGATGTGAAGAGGGAAAACACCACAACACCGATGAAGCCATAGCAGGAAACATGTCTTAAGTACCATGGAAATTTACTCCACTTAATTTGTTTAGGGAAGAATAAGTAAAAAGGAAGAGCTGCCAGATGGACAGGGCAGAACACATGAAAACCACCACTAAACACAGAGCTGCTGAGAAAGCTGCCCAAATTACCATTTTCCCTGCTTAGTGATACTGCAGTTTCTCTTACCCAGTGAGTCTCTGGCTGCATCTCCTCAGTTTTTCTTCAAGGCACTTAAAGTAGGAGGGGAGTAAAGAGAATAATCTTGCTGGGTTCCAGTGATCTGAAGAACATATATCCTAAAAAATTCTTGGGTTAAGGAGGTTTCAGGGATAAGGCTATCTACGACCTAAAATGAGATACCTATCAAATCAGATTGGACTAATTCTTACTATACACACACCCCCACACCTCTTTATGTAAGAGTGTGTGCATCATCCTTTAAAAAAGTGGAAGGAATATTCAGGTGGAATAAGTATTTAAAAAAAAATAAATACCTATTTCCAAAGGAGATTAAGTTAAAAAGGCAAAACACAAAATATTTTAATTTTGTTAAAAAAAAAAATTAAAAAATTGCTTGAATACAATGCAGACAGACAGGACGCTGGGCATTAGTTTAGCTCAAACAATAATGAAAACACGAACAGCTTACAACTATCTTGACCAAATGATTGCTATATTTTTTCCCCACATAGTTTTTCTTTAGGTACAGATGACAAGTGAAGCTGGTAAGGTTTTGCGTAATCATCTTCTCTTTGCTGTCAAGAAGAGTAGGAAATCCACAGCTTTGCATACCCATGCACTCTGAAGCTCTAGCTCACATTTCTTTCCAGCTTCTCCCTCTCCTTTTTAAAAATCCTCTAGTTGCTTTCCTTTCCTCAAATCTTCTCCAAAATTGAGCATTCATGCCCATTCCCAGAACGTGAGCTGGAGGACATGAAAGAGCTGCTACTCTACAGTTCATCCAGGTCTTTCCCTCTCAGCACATCCTTAGTGCCAAAGGGGACCAAGTAAGATAGAGACGAGCTGATTTTGAGTTTAAAAGCAGCCTTGTCAATAAGCAGTTACAAACTGACTCACTTGAAATTCCTCCCAACTCGTCGCTTACGCTACATATTCACAACTGGAGAAGAAATACTGACCACAATGTGCAAACTCCGTATTAGATTTGCTCCCAGAAAAACTAGAAGTTTCAGAAAAAAATACTCTGCCCCTCCATACCTGTGATGAAAGGAGATGTTCATCTATGACAACACTTAAGTCGGTGGTCTATGAACAAAGGCTGCACTTCAGACCTAGTGTACTAATAACATTTTAGTCTTTCCATACATGCCTTCCACCTTAACACACGCCATGAAAGCATGGGAGCAGCAGTACTCTTGTGGGCTGCCATGCAGGATCACACCGACACTACGTAGGATCCCATTCCAGGAACCAATCCTTCTTCCACAGAAGTGTTAGTCACTGCTTTTAAGAAATTAACTACTTGAGGCCTGTTTGCTTTCTATTCCACATCCTCCGATTCATATTCTTTATCCTCATACATGTCTTTATTCACATCAATCCTCAAATGCAAAATAGAGGAGACAAACCCAAATGATTGCATCATCCACCTAGTTGCTTGTTTATACTGCAGCCAATTCCCTTCTGCACTGAATTCTGCATAGCTGCTGTTTTCATGGTCTCGTCAGTAGGAAACACCCCTTGCAGCCCTGGGATTTTAAAGCATGGCAGAGAACTAGTAGCTCCTACCTGAGCCAAAGCATTTACTTTTTTTAAAAAAAAGTTATGATTAAGTCCTTTGTTACATTAAAACTTGATCTGTCCTTTACCTTGGCAGTTAGCAGGTTCAAGTTACTTAATCAAAGCAAAACTTAAACAGCTCAGGTCAAGAATAATTCTTCAATTAGCCTGAATAGGTCCTGGATGAATGGGAGGTTCCCACGATTTTATCCTCACAGGCAGTACCAAGTTTAATCCTGAGACCACATAAAGGCAGCTGTTTCTAATGCCAGAGGGAGGTGTGGGGCAGCCAACTAGAGACTCGGCTTCAAACTACACATTTGAAGGGCAGCTCAAACCTTTCCCTTCCCTCTCATACAATTCACCACCCAGGAGTAATTTACAGATTATTAACTGGCCTGTTAATTGCTTGAGTTTCCTAGATATTCTTGTAGTCAAGAAAAACAACCAAACCCAAAAACCTCCTTTCAACTTGTAGTCTAGGGAAACTTGAGGAGAAATACACAGAAGTTTAAAACAGCCTTTGAGAACCTTGTCTTTATTTACAGGAGGTGTGAATGTTTCTGCACCATAACTTCCAAGTTCATTGAGAGCTGTTGCATTTTAACCTATGATGACATTCTTTATTAATTCAACAAGTTGAAGGTAATTTTTTCTTCTTTGAAGATTTAAGGAACACCAATTGAGAAGACAACTCAAATGAAACATTGCCATATCACTGCAGTTGAAATACACATGAAATTCAGATACTGCCTACACTTGATACTCCTGATCTAGTTGGCTCATTATGAGTTCTCTGCTCTGACTTATTTTCCATGTTTTTGTGTGAGATCCTTAAAGCTGAGATTTACAGATATCATTTACAATTCAACCTCCTCCCCC